>NW_021632350.1:0-148569 GCF_004799145.2 Neltuma alba | reverse complement strand
AAAATCAAACTTGACGTTAACTACTGATTTGGATGGATGTCAATAAAATTTTAGATATAAAAGATAATTTGTGTATTATATATTTTAATTTTGAGAGAGATTTATATACACTTTCAAAATAGATAAAAAAAATTCTGTAAGTAATGGAACTAAATGGATGATCAATGTATTTTACCCTTAAAATAAATTAAATTATGTTGGATAAGTTTTCAAAATTCACGGGTAACGTGGAGCAATAATATTAAATTAATTTATTATCCCATGACAATCGTAGGCTAGGCTGTGATGAGCTTCGATGACGCTTCCACAACGCGACAAAAATAAGGTCAGCAACGTCGACGTTAGCGGATGACGTCCTCAGTTTCCATAAATTTAATATTGCTCAATCCTTATCATGGAAGAAATTACTATCAATTAAATATTCTAACCCGTGCCAGATTAAAAACATCGTTGATAACGTTGATTCCTGGAGCGAACCTACTACTGATGTCATGAACATGAGTGAGGGATACCCCAGCCTGTCAAGAAAGAATCATTTGACTACAAAACCACATCACATTTGTAAAGTTTTATAGCTAACAAGTAAGACACCTTTTACGAGAGTTGACATCCTCATAACTCCACACTATCATATAGGTGCTATCAAATTTAAAATCATTGATTTTAGTTTTAAAATTTGATTTCATTTTGATTCGTTCAAAACATCTAGCTCCTGAAACAGTATTTTTAATCCTTAAAACTTAGGATAAAAACCACGAGTTTTAAATTTTAAAGATTAAAATTAAAATGAGATCAAATTTTAAAATTAAAAATAGTATCAATCGTTATGCTAATGAGGAGATGAGATTTAATAAATCCTCTATGGACAATATTACAATATCTAAACATCCTTTTTCCTGGCAAATCCTCATTCATCAAAAAATTCATACTAGTTCCACAATTGTACTCCCTCCATTCCTTATTATAAGAGACATTTGATACTTATGGCATGTTCCTATATATAAGAGACACTTAAAAGTTATCTCTACTTTTTTGTGTTGATTTCCTATTTTACCTATATTTATTGTTTCCAACTCACACTCTCTCCCCTTCCCACTTCTCTTTCTTTCAATAATTTAATTGTTCTCTCTCATGCTCTCTCTCTTTATTAATGAGGGCATTTTTAGGAAAAAAATTATATTTTTTACATATTAATTGTTCTTAACTAATTTTCACTGTTTTTTTATCAACGTAATTCGGTTATTTGTCTCTTATAATAAGGAACGGTGGGAATACTTAGCAAGCATGAAGCCTAGAACTTAATTTCCCATAAAACTTTGATCCAGTTTCCTTTAATTTAGAGTTGTGAAATTGATGGCTTGGCACTAAACTACCAAGGAACAAGGGAAATTAGATCTCATAAAGTTCAATTCCTATTCTCAACCCTTCACCAACATGAGTTCAAAGTTTCCTTTGTAATTTGTGAAACTTCTTAGCAGCAGCTCCATTCCGTGCGGCTCTATTTCATTATCATCCATTCACACAGTAATTCCATTCATTTTACATACTATCTATGATTCTTACTATAAAAATTAGTTGACTAATTTGAGTAGATTAAAAAAATTAGTTAAATTAGTTATCTGTAATAAATAGATGTTGTATTTTTTAAAATATCCTTGCTAACCAAGTGTATTGGCTAGAACTACCAATATTACAAAGGTTAATTTGAAAAAAAATAGATAAATATAAGAGACAAAGTGGATTGAATTTTTATATTTAGGATCAAAATAAAAATAAAATGAGTTCTTATATTAAATACAGGAAATAATACTAATTTTTTCTATTCAACGTGAGTCATTTAATTGAACTAAATTAAAATTTGGAACCGTAATAATTATAGGGAGAATTACAATGAGGTCCCAAACAAGAAAAATAATTGAAAAACAAATCTTAAAGGTTGTCATCTCTACTATAAGACTTGTTATTATAGACTGTTGAAGTTGTTATTAAGATTTTTTGGTAATTATTTCTCTTCTGTAAGACTTGATTATAATTTCCCTCTAATTATATTAGTAACACGTGGCGGCTCGCAAGACGCAAGCATCCATCGTCAGAAAGCGAGCCTCGCTCGCTTTTTGATGATTATCGACACGTACGAATTTATACCCTTAATTGTGTGAACGCAGACTTCGAATGAAGGATACTTCAGCGAAATGAGTGGATGACATATATAATAAAAATGTCAAATTGTTAAAGCTTAAATGATTTACACGTGATAATTCCGGGGGGCTATAAAATCGGTTTGATAGTTTCATCGGGTAATACAACAGTAACATACTCCCTCCGCTTCATAATTAAGTTTTGGAAGACAATAGGGTCAACTCGTAAATCGACCATGGCGGCCGCGGCCTGACCTGGCGTGTAGTGATCATATGATTATTGATTCCTTCTGATTTTTAGAGGAAACCTTGGAGACAACCGCTTATTGCTGCACTAAATACTAAAACAATTCATTCTTACATGTGAACAAACCTTACCGATCGAAAATATGTGAGAAAACGCTTTTTTTCTCTAAGAATTTTTCCAGGAAAGAACGCCATGATATAATATTTTCTAAACTCTCATGGGGAATATTCGATTCTCTCATATCCAAAGCAGAGTGAACATCAAAGTACGTGGATGCTTTCATATGAAGAGTTGTTCTCTGCTGCTCCATGTAACATCAAGAGATTGAAGGGCTATTCCAAGAGAGAAAATATTATATTGCACGAGATAAGATACTCGTATGAAAGCAAAAAGAAAAGAGATACTAGTAGAAACAGGAAAAGATCAATTGATAAGAGTATCTACAACAGTAAAAACGGCGTAGATATATCTGCGCATGCCGACCTAAAAAGTCCTTTTTTATAACAAAACAAGAGAATAATTTTTCTAACCTGAACTAACATTTCAATTGTACATATATTATATATAGCAGACTAGAAGCAACACGTACAGACTATACTATTATCAATCCGCATTTTATTTTACACTATATTGAACACCACTCCCTCTGTCCCTCCTTATAAACAACAACTACAATTTTTCTTTTATTTCTAAATATAAGCAACATTTGCAAATTGTGTTAAATTTTTTTAGAAAATTTCCTGTTTTAAACTATTAATTACTTATTTTAATATTCAATATATTTATTATCTCGTTTTCCAAACTATCATCTCTTTCCATCACACATTCTCTCTCTTTCATAATTCTTTTTATTATAATAGTTTTTTTATTCTCTTTCTTATACTCTCTCTCCCTACAAATAAAGATATTTTAGAGAAAAAACTTTTAATTTTTACCTATCTATTGTTTTTAATAAACTTTTTTATCTATGTAATGGAGTCATATGTTACTTATAAAAAAGGACAGAGGGAGTACTATTCAAATGTACCACAGTAATTACTAGCTATAACTAACATTGCAATAAACTATATAATGGCAATAAAATTAAAAGACTTTCAATGAAAAATATGTCACATTGCCATGTGTCTAAGAAGAAAAACACGCTGATCAAACTTTCTTTTCCATGTTCTCGGTAAAAACAAAAAAACAAAAAAAAAAACTTTCTTTTTCATGTCAGGTCTTTCTGGATTCTACATTTCTCCGATGTCAAGAATAGTCGACTTCCAGAAACAAATTTTTGTTATTTACCGACGTGTTATGACCCTTTTTAATGACCGCTAGTTGTCCCATTATTACAGGAAAAATAACTTTTAATTTGGACGTTGGTTATGTGGGAGGGATTAAAAGCACAGTCCAAAGCGTAGCCCGAAGAAGCCCAACAATAAAAAGCCCAAAAAGTGGTTTCATAGTGCTGATGCAGATGCAGATGCAGTGCCCATTCTATGACAGAGTATTCAAAGGGCTACGGTCCATTGGAGTTGAGAAAATTCTTCCCCTGTGGCCCGCCCGCACACCGCCTCTGCCCTCTATATAATATAATAGCCGTATCTTGCTCTCTTATGGATAGAGCCGGGAATATGAGTTTGACCCACAGATCATACCTGCTAACCTGTCAAAAATAGCGGGTTAGGTTTGGCCTTTGGTCAACTCGCTATCACCTGAAAAATATGAGCCCGCACTGTCACAGCCCCAGCTCACCACGGGAACCGGCCTAATTTTTTTTATATTAAAAAATTGGGAGGAGGTGGACTGGAATTCTGGAAAGGCAAGAAAACTGAAGTCCTACTAGTTACTACTGTCAAAATCAATATTGAGCCAGCTTCAAATAATACTTCAGCTTCAAATGTCATCACCATTAGAGATAATTAGATCAAAATGGTTATTTATTGTTACATGTTGATTTTATTAGAAAATTTTATGTTTGAACTTGTGTTTTTATCATGTTTGGAGTTTGGACTTTGAACAATCGTATATTTTGTGTTTTAATGTGTTGTAGTTTTATTTGGATGCTTAGAATAATTTAAATCATTTTTTTAATTTTTGATTATTTATAAGAAAAAATTAAAAAAAAATCTGACAAGTTAGAGGGTTAGAGTTGGCAGAATACCAGCTTGTGCAGAAAATGAGCCTTTGAGCATAACCCGTATGACCCGCAACCTGCAACTTGGGGTTGGCCCATTTTACCAGTCCTACTTATAGACAAGGCAGATACAATAAAATATTCACAAGTCACAAGTATACTTGTATGGACAATTCGAAATATGGTAGGATACTAAACGTGATAACTTTCCTAGCTAAGATTTAAATTTTGATTTGTCACTTCTACAAAACCTTTGGTAGAGCTGATACTTTCCTGCCTTAAAACCTTTGGTTATGTTTGGTAGGGAGCATTGAAAATGAGGGATTGGGATTGAGATTACAATTGAAAAAATCTATTAAGAGAGTGTTTAGTATAAGAAATTGTTTGATATATGGGATTAGCCAAAGCCATGTATGTGGGATTGGAGAATACCATGGGGGGAAGTGGTATTCTCCAATCCCACTTTTATGAGTTTGTCTAATCCTATATAACAAACAATTACTCATGCTAAGTATTATTTTAATGATTTTTTTCAATTGCAATCCCAATCCCAATCCCTCATTTTCAATGCTTCATACCAAACGGGACCTTTGGGTGCGGTTTAATTTCTCTCCACTGAGGTTTCCGTCCACTACGCCTCCTCTTCGGCTCTATAACAATCGTTTGGAGCAAATGGTAGAACGCAATTCAAATGGATTGTCGTGGGTGGCTACAAACTTGAATTCCAAAATTACAGAAAACCAAGGCGGATCCCACGCTTTTACAGGATGATATGAATATATATGTAGGGCCCGCAAAATATCAGCAGTAAAAATATCTTTTCGTCCAGAATAAAATGTATTTATAAATAATCAAATGTTACTATTTTACACGATAAAATTATCATTCTTAAAACACCATATAAATTATTTCTCTGATCCTATTTACAAAGTAAAGTGAGAATTTTTTTGGGCCTATTTATATATTACATCATTAAATTTTTAATATGAATATACTATTTTATTTTTGATAAACTACTTCCCTAATCCTATTTTATTTCTTGAGAAAAGGATACTTTTATTGTGTAAAACAGTAACATTTAATTATTTATAAATAAATTTTGTTTTGGATGAAAATATATTTTTACTACTGGTTCTCTTAATTTTGGAATTCAAGTTTACAGCGACTCACGACAATCCATTCGAATGGCGTTTTGATACACTTTCATGCTTTGATCTGGAGACGCGACGCTTTTTCATTATTGCCTGAATTCTGTTGTATGCGTGCTCCGTGCTGCCAATGTTTCTTTGTTTCGTCAGCCGGCAACATGTAAGCACGAGTGCTTCACAATGTCGGCAACAAATAAAGAAATTTTTTAAAATTTAAAGGATTAAGGTGTAATTTTATCCCAATCTTATTTTCTAGGTGTAATTTTACCCTTGATCTTTTAGTGGTGCAATTTCAATCCTGATTTTTTTTGGGTGTAATTTTGCCCCTCATGGTCAAAATTGCACTCAAAGATCAGTGACAAAATTACACCCTAAAAAAAAAGATCAATGATAAAATTGCACCTGAAAAATAAGATCAGGTGCAAAATTGCACTACTAAAAGATTAGGGACAAAATTGCATCTGAGAAATAAGATCAGAGTCAAAATTGCATCTTAACCCAGATTTAAATATGAATACCAATAATCATCTGCCACAAGTTTAAAGCCAACGATTAGTAATATTCATTCCAAATCTGTCTCTTCGTACGCTTACTTGGAAATCATCGAAGAGGCTAGTCAAAATTTTTAGGTAGGTCGGCTACCTATATCCATGGTTGCATCAATGATTGAGAGGGTGCTTGCATGAAAATCAAACTATAGTTTTAAAAGTGTTTTTACGATATATGAAATAAATATATAAAGAAAGCTGTTTTGTTTTTACAGAAAAGTGCTTTTACTTTTTCATCTTGCCAAACGTCCCTAAGTATTTTGAGTACGTAAGTGCCAAAAATAAAGTAACCTATGGCAATGAATTCCATCTGTTCTTCTTTCTTTGTTTTCAAGGTGATACACGGCACCCACGTATATAGAAACAGTAAGTGCCAAAAATAGAGTAACCTACGGCTTCCTTGCTCCCATGCAAAACTTCGCTCATTCTCATCTTCATCTCTCAGTCAGTTCACTTAAAGCCATTTATGAATAAATACACGTACTTAATAATAAATAATTATGTGTTATATATATATTTATATAGGCTGCGAACTCTACTCTGTATTAAAAAACTACATAGTTGGCCGAAGAATATGTATCCAAGTGCAGACAATAGACTTCAATAATTTCAGGAAACCAGTAACCAGCAATTACTGCAAAGCTCTCTTAAATTATTTGTATATATGAGAACTTTCCGTTAATTTATGAGGTGAGTAACTATCTAGCTAGCTTGTTAATTATCCTGCAACTTTCGTTGGGAACCAACCAGTGACGAGAGGACACTTTGTTTCTTCTTCCCTAAACATCGAATTCATTAGCTTTAATCTATTGGATATACAATTCATTATCAACCATACAACACAAAAGAAATATGTGGAGTTTTAATTAAACATAATACATATAGCACTCCTACCACAGCTTCTCGGCTTATTACGCATTGAATACATATCACATCTTGAGTCCCCAAAAAAAAAAAAATTACATATCACATCATCTGGAAAAGGAGGAAAAAAGTCGAACACACAACAGTACATATTAATATGGAAGTTACATACCCCAGGGGGAAATACATTCTATTGGGTAGTTTTCTCCGTTCACTATAAAATGCCTTCGTCAAAATAAGCCATGATTGTTTTCCCAGAGATGTGCATCGTATTCGTATTCAGGGGACAAAGGTAACAATGCTTCCTGAGGGACGTAGGAAAAGTCAAACATGTACGGCTCCGTCCAAAAACCACCACCCATAGTCTCAATGAGCGCATCTGGCGTAGACAAGTTATAACAATCTTTCCCAACCAAACTTTCATTACTGCTGAAACCACCAGCAGTATCTGTGGAAGACTCTTGGAAGGTACTTGAGTTCTGGGACTCATCTGCTATGGAATCACATTGTGGAGAAGGAGCAGTGGTTGTACTGATAGAGACTGATGAGTCGATGAACTCTTGCCTTGATTCAAATGAAATTTGATCGCTTGACTTGAGGGCTCTATGTTCTTCATGCGCAACTGAGTTTTCTTGAACCCTCTTCTTGAGATTGGTGTGCCAATGGTTTTTTATTTCGTTATCAGTTCTTCCTGGTAAACAAGCAGCAATCTTGGACCACCTAAAATTCAAAACGACCATAGACAGCAGCATTCGTCCCCGGCCGACATTTTACAACAGGAAGTTACGATTATGCTTAGCACTAGATTAAAATTTTAATGTTAAGATATTTTAAATTCGATATTAAAACTTTATATATGTTTTATTTGAAATTTCAATTTATAAAGTGTGGTCCTTAATCATCTCTTATATATGTAACACTCTGCTTAATAATCACTTCTAAGACTTGCCTCAGCATACTGGTTTACATATTCTTTTGCCAGTACAAATATGGTTACCCAGTAGGTTTGTTTGTTTAGTGAACAAATTCTTATAGAGCGACACAGTCTGCTAACACTTTCTGGCTTAGTTTTAAATGGGATGTCAAGATCAAGGTTTTGGTAGAGAGACATCATTCTGGGTTTTTCTTTTTTGGCAGGTTAGAAGAGTAGCTTTGGAGGAGTACCTGCAAGGGCACGCTTTTGTTTGGAGCGATACTGTTTGCTTTCTTCTAAAGATACTTATATACATTTAATTCAGTCTTTTTGCTAATCATCAGTTGCTTTATAATGAGTAGTAACACTTGCACCTTGGACTATTATGTAACCTTGTACGGATATAAAGATTATATTTATTTTTCTCTCATCATTAACCATACATCCATACTCGTGCATGCAGTATGTATGTATATGTGAGTGTTTTTATCTGTGTACTAATTTTGGTCTATTCTTCATGTTTCCTGATTAGTTTGGTCTTCAATAAAATTGATGCGGTGCTGTTTCGGATGAATGTATAGGATGAGAACATTGGAAATAGACTTTGAATCGTACTGTGGATTCCATTTCAGCCATAGAATTTTTGTATCGAGAACTTAGATTTTATAATTAATGTAAGACTCCATTCATTTTTGTCCACCACATTAACTATTTTTACTTAGCGCATTCCTATTTACCATTTTTTTTTCCAAATCTAGATGAGCAGGATGGATTTGGGATCTCTACACAAAAAATACTTAAATGCTTTGGAGATAATTTTTTCCTCACGTACAATGTAAAAAACTTTTTTAGCTGATCCAGACTAATTTAGAAGTCAATTGTCTCATTAAACAAAGGGTATTTTGGAAAAATGATCACAAATTATTACTCATTGATTATAAATTAATGACTAGCTTACCTTATTTTTCGTAATCTCTATGAGTTAAGTAAGAAACTCTTGTAATTAAAACTGCAGAGAGTACCTATTACCCATTTTTTGGTGAAGTCTGATGATAGTGTTGTCTTCTTGTGGAGTGTAATTCCCTCTTTTGATGTCTGGTCTTAGATAGTTCATCCACCGAAGCCTGCAACTCTTTCCACACCTCGCCAGTCCTGAAAAACCAGTATTCATTATCAGAATGGCTGAAGCAAGGCGACCAAAGATGGATAGATTGATATGGAAATTCAGCAAACCGATCCGCAAGAACAGCAAATGAAGGTCGGATTAAAAGCTAATTAATCAATCAATTACCAGCAAACTGGGGGAGTAGTCGCCAATTCCAACAGCCATACCTCGTAACATAAGCAACCAACTTCATGTCTTCTTCTGGTGTCCATGTTCCTTTCCTGAGGCCATTTTGGTTGCTGTATGGGGTTCTCACCATCTCTCTCTGTGCGTAGAAGTAGTTTAACTAGGGATTAGTTTGTTTATGTGCCAAGTTTGTGTCTTTTTAAAGTGATTAGTGATAACAACGTTTGTGATTATGAAACACACATGTACTGTGCGTTCGCAGCTAAAACGTGTCTCACATTATTTAATCGATCGATCCTTTGGTTTGCCTCATCACACAAATAAGCTAAGAGATAGAATGAAGAGAATCTTTCAATCTGGACGAACTATCATCGGTTATATGAATCAAGTCAAATTAAGTTCTCGCATTGGTTGAATGCATAAAAATATCAACAGTTATCAGCACCGTCATCAGCAGGGTGTGGTCCCAACTAACTACTTCTACTTCGAACGCTCGAATCTTACATTTGAATAATGAAAAGAACTCCAAACTCGTATTAATAGCTTCGCGTTGAACACAATAAATTAACAGCTACGCGTTGGGTTATAAATGAAAGAAAGGACCAATTAAACGACCAATGTGCGGACTACTTAAGTGCCTGGTATAAATGATTAAAGTTAATAGTAACATTTAATTAAACTGAACTTGGTGATTATTAAGTAAAACGGGCGATTCATCGGTAAATTCAAGCCCTCTATAGCTCTCCTCTCCCTATTAACTAACTAATAAAAGCTGGCAAGCCCAGCCTCCCTTGGTTTCAAAGGATAACCATTCGTGCCACACACTTCAAGACCACAACCATGCGTTAGATAAACATACTGTCTAGATGAATAATATGCCAGTCTGATCCTTTTTAATTGTAACTTCTAGTAGTTTCTTACATGCTAAGGAAGTCATTAAATATAAAAAATCTTTTACTTTTATCCTTATTAAATAGTTAGTATATTTTTTCTCACTCATTTCCTTTCTCTTCTTTTTTATATTTGTCTCCTTTAATTAATAGGGGTAGAATTGAAAATGAAACATTAAAAAAGATATAAGTGATAAATTAAAAAAAATCAAAATTCTTTACTGTAAGTGAGAATTAAAAAGAACCAGAGTGGTATGAGTTGTCTACATGCGGGGCAGTAGTTGATTAATTGAAAAGACTTCTTCATCAATTATGTACTATTATCAAGGACTCTGTACCATTTTTGGATTACTCGCCCCGTCTGAATTTCATTCGAGGAGAATGACAGTGAGATTTCAGAACAATAAATTTATGATGGTGAGGGTTCTTGACAAATTTTTCTAAAAAAATGAGTTTTAAGTATCAATTCAAACAACTATAAATTCAATGGTTTGGATCACAAATATGATATATTTTTTTTCTCAATATAGAAATTAGTTAAGAGTTGAATTCGTTCTAAACATAAAATTTTAATCCATTTTGTCTATAATATTTATTATTTTTCTCAAATAATTTTATCCAAATTATAAAGCAATATATAATCTAAGGTTATGTCAATGTATTTTATAGATATAATCTCACATTTGTTATAATCAACTAATTTATTTTACTTTTTTATTCTATCCAAATTCTTTAAGTAGCTCGTATGTTAATTATTTAAAAGAAGTATTTGAATTTCAAATGCAACTTCATTCTATTTTCAACCGTTTGAGTTGATACTTATAATTTTTTTTTAAAATATATGTAAAGGGATACTACTATAATGTAACTATTAGCACTCCATTCGATTCAAAATATATGTTAAATTTTGTTGGATGGGCTTGATTTTTTTATAAGATAACATTTACTTTTATCTAAGTATTTAATGAGTTTGTTTCAATTTTATCCCCATATATTTTCTTTCCTATTTGATTCATTTATTATATCTTTTATTTATTCTTTTAATTAATAAGGACATATTTGGAAAAAAATACATAACTTACATATTTATGGTGTTAAACTGATTTTAACTAATTTTTAAAAAAATATAAATGAATAACGTTTATTTTATATTTTAAACCGGACAGAACATTGACTAATTCAATGTTTTGAGGCTCCACCGCTCCATAATTGTCATTTTCCCTTTCATTTTCACGGAGCATAGAGATGTGGAGGCATTCAATAATCCAGCCGGCAGGTCTATAGGGCTACTGGCCTTTCTGCCGGCTGCCTATTGTTATGCAGAGTTCAATTTCATTTTTGCTTCAACCCCCTAAATCTTAATTAACAACTTCATTACTGAAGCAGGAGCACAAGATCTGTTCCCAAATCACTCTCTCCGGCCTCCATGAAATACCCAGCCTTCCTTCGTACTCACACGACCCAAACCATAACTATATTTAGGGAAGGTACGTCTTATGAATTTATGATTATGAATTAGATATTGGAAATTGGAACCAAAATGTGTACAACTTACAAATAGAAATTGATCCAACTAGGAAGTATATGTAACCCATATTTTGTAACGGCGTGAATTTAAATCCTACCACCAATATGACAAAGAATTTATATATAAGTAGATATATAAATTCTTTTTTAGCCGGAGCTTGTAATTTAGTGTAACAAAACTCCCCCCCCCCAAAAGAAAAAAAGGCGTCTTCTTAATAGTACTGGTAAATACTAATACTAATGCTAACAATCACTCAGACGCGCCATCAAAAAACTTTGAGAAAAATTAGTTTCTATTGTAAAAGAAAACTTATAGTGTAAATGAAAAAAAAAAGGGCAATGGCCATAGCAAGTCTAAAGCTTTGTTTGGTCCAATGGAGGGGAGAGAATGGGAGGTTAATTAAGGGGAGGGAAGAGCAGGAGATGGAAAGTTATGAGTCTTATTTGGTTTGAGGGAAAGGAAGCGGAGGGAAGGTTTCTTGTTTGGTTCAAGAAAGGAGGGGTGCTAATTATAAGTTGACATATATATCCTTATCTCTTTATTTACACTTTTTTTATTATTTTGTTACAATATTTATATCATAATTATCATTTTCTAATTTATAAATATATGAAAAAAAACAGTTACCTTGAGAGCTGAGATATGACAAATAGATTATAAATAATCATAGATCAAAATAAATGTCAATTAAAGAAGTATATTATAATCTTTAACATATTATATAAATTATAAATAAATTTATGCAATAAGCTTTGAAATGTTTCATCCTTAATTAGATAATGTGCGTAGCCTCACGTGCCTGATTAGATAACACATAGAGTTTTGTGTAAAAAATAAAATTGAATTAAAATAGGTATATATGGGCATGCATATCAATAAATTTGGTGACTAATAATATCATTCTAATAGACCCTATTGACTACAACTCATGTAAATCCATAAAGAATAGCTTTATACAGAATAAATGAATAAAAAAATACTAATAATATTGATAAGATAAATGAAATGGGGATTAGGCAAGAGGAACAGATGGAAAAGAGTAATGGCGAAGGGCGTGAAAAATTATGAAATAAAAAAATGTAAGGAAAAAAACAAAGAACATCTGTAGAAGAATAGTAGGGGCTAAAAAGAAAAAAGAGTTAAAAAAATATTTTTATTGAAAAGGATAAACTTAAAATATTTAAAAACTAATATGGATAATTTAGTCAGGATAAGAAATAATGTTTCTCTCTTTTTCAAAAAAACTCTAAATTTTTAAAGGGACACGGAAGGAGGAGATGAGAGGGGTCCCCATTCGGTACTCATCAGGTGATGAGCCAAGCAATCTGGACCGTCCAAATCTAATCTGGACCGTCCAGATTTAACATTATTAAATAATTATTTTAAAATAGAAAAAATTATATTTTTAAAAATGATAGTTAAGAGATTACGTTTATCTTTTATCCTATACCTATTAAAATAATTATTTCTAAAAAGTAATTAATCTTAACTATCATTTTTAAAAATATAATTTTTTCTATTTTAAAATAATTATTTAATAATATTAAATCTGAACAGTCCAAATCAGATTTGGACCGTCTAGATCTGATGAGCATTGGGTGCTCATCAAAACTGATAAGCACCCAATGTAAATCCGAGACGAGAGCACTAAAAAACAATTTTTGTCCTTCCTCCTTCAAGCCAAACACAGTTTCTTCTCTTCTTTCTTTCCATCCCTCCAAAAACCTTCCAACCAAACATTGTGTAAGGGGGCCACTCGTACTCTGGCCTATGTGTGGGTTTTGCGGTCATCCGTGGGTGGGCGTCGTGCGTCTGTATTTTATCTATGAACGTAACTTGATGGAGACATGGAGTGAGCCTTTGTATGAAAGAAGTGGCTATCACCAGCACATGGGAAAGGGACGCGGCTGTTTAATTAAGTATCCACAGAAGTATTGATATGATTTATAATATTCATTTGGGAGGGCCTCCAGCTTCATGGACTGAGATTTGACGACTGCTGTTAATCAGACAATGCAAAAGAATAGCATCCCGAGGATTTTCCTGAATGCTGGAGCATGTTTCTGTCACCATAGCTTTTCTTTAATCAATGCAAGAGTTCGTGGATCCAATTCTGCTTATTATTTTAATTTTAAGTCCCTAATTAGTACTTGTCACTCTAATATGCATATACAAACCCCTCCACTATATTACAGTTCTTAATATAAGACTTAATTAATTAATTTTAAAAAATTGAGGAAACTAAAAATTTAATTTAACACATTTATATTTATAATTTTTCTTCAAACTAATTTACTTAAATAAATAGATATATATAATTTAATGATACACAAAAGTATTTCAGAAAAATCACAGAACACATGCTATGATTAAAGACCAGAGGTAATACTTTTCTCTGATCTGAATAAACTAAGAATATTATTAAATTAGTTAATATGATATTTTTTTCTAAAACACTCTAATTATTTTTTAATTATTTTTTTCTTATTAGATTATTATTGAGAGAATATTAATAAGATTAGCTTAAAAAAATTGATAAATGTGTCAAATAGCTCCTACATTAAAAACGGAGAGTACACACACACGAGCATTAAATTTTTGGTAACCAGCAAGATATAGAGACGATGAAGCGTAGCCAGCGACGGTTTGGATGATCCGAATAGCGGAACCGAAGTCGAGAGAAAGCAGTTCGTTCTAGAATCAAACGGAAAAAGGAAAATTAAAAGTAATAGAAATTGAATATTGAATGTCAATTTTATAAAAATATCTAAAAATCCCTCCCACCCCCCAAAGGCACCTCTGCTCGCGACTGGTGGCCGCCCCACCGGCGACTAGAGCTCTGATGACCAACGGTGCCACAGCTACAATGACAATTTTATTACAAAAATTTGGTTGTAAATATCTAATGATAAATTGTGAATTGTTAAATTATTCTGGTAAATTTCTAAAGCTATTTTGTGATGGAATAACAACCAAATTTTATTAAAGAAGGAAAAAAAATTTCGTGAATGACGAATTGGGTCCTATGAACTACTAATTTGAACTTGATAATTTTTGTAATGAAATTATTGTCTTTCATGACTTTTTCCCAAGGCCCCGCCTGCTGTCATGATGAGTCCCCGGCAAAGGTGCTTTTTTTATTAAAATAAATAAATACTATTTACGATCCTAATTATAAGAGCCAGTCGACTAATTTAAAAAGATTAAGGAAGTAAGTTGAGTTAGTTATTTGTCCTAAATAGGTGTTGTCTTTCCTAAAATATTTTTGCTAATCAAGTGTATTGACTAGAATTATCATTGTTAGAATGACTATTTTGGAAAAAATGTATAAATATGAGAGACAAAATAGATTGGGGTCTTATATGTAAGACTAAAATAAAAATTAAACAGAATCTTATATTAAGGACTGAAGGTAGGATTATATAAAAATGAAAAGTTATTGTAAAAAAAATGATGGGATGATCATATTTTGTGATTTGCTCCCTTTTTATTGCAAGAGTTATTCTAGGGAAAAAAAGTTGGTCCATTTTATAATGAGTTTTAATAATTTTAATGAGTATAAAATATTTTTTTTCATACATGCCTATATTTAATAAGCATAATCAAAGAATAAAAATTAATATAATGTTAAAATTTACTATAATTAATAAGAATAATATCAAAAATTACTTAAATTTTATGATAAATTTTTTATAATAAGAAGATATGTTAAATACGGAGCGATTTTTAGGACACCAAGGAGGACGAGTGGTAGGGTGGTGCGTCGTAACTCGTAAGTCGCAACAATTTTTGATGGCAGCATTTGTTGAAAAAAATGGTGAGAGGCCGCAATATTGGAAATTTAAAGACCGTTTGCATGCGTCATCATATCCTTTGGCGGACCCCACTCCGATTTGGGTCTCACAAAGCAGGTCCCGCCTGCCCCTACTTCCTTGGTCTTTAGCCGTGGGCGCCGCACCAACTTTTATTGATTTTTAATAACTTAATGATCTTTTGGCCAAAAAAAAAAAACTTAATGTTCTGAAAGTTTTCAATCATCATTGAACACCCAAGAGTCTGTTTTGTTTGAGTATTGTTTTAAAATTATAACTATTTTGTTTTATAGTTAAAAAATTAATATTAATTGTTAAAATAATGACACTAATTATTAATATTTTTAGTTGCCATAATTTTCAATTTTTAAAGTAATATTAAATATATAAAAAATTTCCAAGTGCTCTGCATTCCTCTAAACAAATTTTCAACTTGATCCACTATTAATTTTCGCCAGCTTATTGTCATTACATGTCGTTTTCTGGTTGGAAAAAAAAGGTTGTTTTCTGAGCTTTTGCCGTGTCAAATCCAAATCCCTATCTAAATTTCCCCTCTCTGTTCCGTTTTTTTCGGAAGCTATTAATTCCATGCACCGATAATAATTAGGGGAAAAAAAACTCTTCTGGTCCTAGATATTTTTTTTGTAGTATAATTTACGCTAAAAAAGAGTTTTATATTTACAACCAAAAAAAGTAATAAATGTTGGGGACAAAAGGACATCGGTACATTACAATATTACATTTAAGGTCAAAACGAACCTAATTAAGCATCAGAACAAAAAGAAATAGCTTATATTGTGAAAATTTTCAAGTATATTTTAACTAATATTAATATTCATATGCCAATTTTCTAATTACATTCTATATATTCTCTCTTCCTTGAAAAGAAAAGAAAAGGTGAATTGTAGAAAAAGCATTAATACTGCGTTAAAATGATAAAGGTCATAATTATTTTGATCGAATACTTTACTTTATATTTGTGTTTCAATGAATCGAAATAACATAAAATGCAATGAAAATATGATTATCAATTTTTGATGGATATAAAAAGTAATTCACACGTCTTTAATTGAAAAATGGCATATATTCAGTTTAAATATTTTTTAAATTAAAATATTTTAAGATGAGTAAAAATGAATAATCAGTTTGTCCTTACCATAGAACTTCATAATTATAAAAGTACTTCTAAATAACAAACAAAAAGATGAGAGGAAAATAAAAAAAAAATTTAATGGAAAAGGAGTGGTTGTCATTCTGCACCTATATGCCACTCCAGCATTCCCCCCGATTCTTGTTATTTACTCTTCCGGTCCTAAATATAAGATTCTTATACTAGTATGTATAAGGGTCTTATATTTAAGACCGGAAGAGTATCACTGATGAGACGGCCTTCAATATTTCATCGACTAGAGAATCACTACAATTGTCCGTTTAGTTCGACCAATGCAGATCGATAAAAAGGAGTAAAAAGATATGAAAAGGAATGAATAAAAAAAAGCAAGAAAGAAAAATGGGTATGACTATGACTAAAGCTGAAAAGGTATTTAAAAGTGTGATGGCCAAAAATGGGTTATAACAAAGACTTTAATTGAAGGCTCACGAGTTAGATCCCAGTGGAATGAGCAGTGATAATCAGATATATCAATAAATTATATATTTTACTCTGAACAATTTATATAATAATTTTGTTATATCAAGTTCACGAGCAACAATGTAAAAATGTCGAGAGTAAGTCTTTAAAAAGAAAGCAGTTGGAATATATAGTGGTGTGTGCCATTTTGGAAGAATTTTCTTCCAACCGAATAATTCATATTTCGCATATCATGTGGGGGCTGGGGCAGAGCTAAGATATTGCCGATGCGGCTAAAGCTAAGCCCGTGGTTAGATGCGGCCTACAGCTGTGTTGGATGCTCAAAGTGGCCCAGCCCATATATTTAGCCCAGTTGTTCTAATATTGCTGGGCCCCCACTGGGCACAGTTTTTGAGAATGTTGAGTCTGCTTATTGATGCATTTGTTGGTTGGTTAATAAAAGATGTATGTTATCATGTTATGAGTTCAAACCATCATTTTATTATTTTGCGACGATTTTTATACAATTAAAATAAAAGCAAGAGATTAAAAATAAATTGCTCAAACTAGCTTGTCCCGGCATTTCAGTAAACTAGGCATGGTCCAGCCTAATCTCGAATTAGATCTAAGACCAAACTAAACTATGGGCAATCCTGTCCAGCTCAAGGTCTTTTCCAATTAAAACCGCGAGCTCATGACTATCCGTTTGGTGGATTGGGTTTAGACCATGCACGCCTCGAGCTGTTATGATGGTAAGATTGACACCTAATCCTCGCCCTCTGCTCCCAGATGGTTGGGGTGAATCTAGCAGCGAGAAAGGAGCTACTTATTGTGGGCCCTTACATGAATCTATCGGGCAAATCCAATGGCTTGTGATATTATTAAAGAATTGGGTGCGATGCAGTTATTAATTTCTAAAGAATATAGATTAATTTAAAAAGGGAGAATCTCAGCCTCATGAAACAACTTGTTAACATGAAAAGTCCAGAAGCTTGTGAAATATCACTGCAGGACCTATGTTTTCATTCGTAATTAACAGAATCATTAAAATGCCCTTCAGTTAATTAGTACCTAAGTCCTGCGATGAGATTTCAGTCTCTTTCGAGCCTTTCTTGCTAACAAGTTGCTTCATGCACGGGTTTTATGGGGCCCTTGATGAGAATCTCCCTGGATCCCGTTTCGGTGCTAAGCCTAAGCACCATGAGCCCATCATGATGCATACCGTTTTATTTAAAGGGTACGACATCTTGAATCTTTGTCGCACTTTGATCTCAGCCATCTTATTTGTTTATTCCTCTTCATTTCATTAAATTCTTATGAAATTAGTTGATAAGAGCCTTTGTCGTTTGCCTTGGGGTTCCCAATCAAAAATAAATCTAAGCAATGCAATATAGTGCAAAACTCAAGTCGTTTAACTTTGAGGAGCCTTTATTTGAAATCCCAAACAAACTAAGTATCAAAAATAAAGAATTGACTTGAAAAGGGATTGATTTTCTTTTTAACTGACTAATTGGCAAAATTTAAAAGGATGCAAAATAAGTAAATAATTTTTGGATTTTTAGTTTATAAAATGGATATGAATAAAATAAACAAAGTGAATTAACAAGTGACAGCAAATGGAAGAGCAATCCTCTAGCACAATGATTAAGACTATCATTACTTCAATTAATTTGGAAGTTAGCTAAATTCAAAAGACTCTAAGGGCCACCCCTAGACTCGGTTTGATTAGAATAATCAACACCAAGCCACCTTGCATATTAATTATTCACAATTAAACTGTTTCAGCACAATTAGCCAAAAAGAAAATCAAAGAAAAGCAATTAACATTTTTAGTCCAATAACCAATCCACCTTGAATTACCACTAAATGTTCACAATAATTTCAAAACATAGTCTGACCCAGTACAATGTAAAGAAATTAAAGCTAATCATAGCATAATGTTAAATGCTAATCAAAGATTCTAACAATTACAACCAATCTCAATACAAATATAAATCATCACAACCCATTCAAACATTATAAAATTCATTCTAAGACCTAGAAATCATAATTATAATGAAAGAAGTAAAGATTAGAAGAGTTGAAACTCCCCTTTGAAGCTCTAAGTTCAAGCCATAACCATTGCTCTAGAGAATTGGAAGGATTTAGCTACTCCTAACCATCACCATAGCTCTACCAAAATTCCAATTCGGTTCAGCCATGAAGAACAATGAAGATGGAATCTGCAGGAGTGATTTTGCCGTGAAGCTATGGTCCTTCGTTCTCTCTTCCTCGCCGCTGGTCTCTTCAATTCACGGCGCTCCCCCTCCGTTTCGTATCGCTCGTGGGTTCTTGAATAATAGGTGTAGTGGGGTATTATTCACGCCGCCCACGTCTTCTCCCTCAGCGCGCTGGTGATGATGAATATTGGATTATTAGGGTGGGGCAAAACACAACGTTTTGCCCCACCTATTTTTTTTTTAATTTTATTTTTCTTTTCTTTTCCTTTTTTTTATTTTTAAATCTTCCTAGAACCTGCAAGCAAAATTCAAGGATAAGGTAGCATTAATTGTCCTCAAAAATCAATTAGTCACAATTAAATCAAAATGTGACAATTTTGCCCCTATAAAATAATAATTCAAACTAAAACAAAATAAATCAATTAAGGCAAAAAAGGGACCAATTAAGCTGACAAAACTCATATAAAAGATACCAAAATATATAAAAATAATTGAGTTTGTCATTAGTCTTCAGCAGTGTCTCTTCCCAAATGGATCTTCGTGAGCGCTCCGACCCTTTTGGTTGAAGTTTCCAAGTTGAGTTCCAAATCAATTCAGTTAGCAAATGAAGTTCCAAAATTGAATCAGAGAGCAAATGGAGTTCCAATTGACAAAAGTGTCAAGGCAAGCCCATTAGGATTTCAGGTAGCAAATAGAATTCTAAATTTGATTCGCGTAACAAATTAAGTTCTAATTTATAGGATTGATCTTTTCTTGTTTTTGCGACTTTTTTTTTATAACCCAGATCAGAGCAACTTGATGGAAAATAATTTAAAACAAACAAAACATAAGATTGGTTGAGATCAATGAGGAGAAAATGGCCAGGACTAAACACTTACCTCCGAATCTGTGATGACGATGGTCGACCGGGCAAAAGAACAGAGCTAGGAACCAGCGGAGCGAGAGAGCAACAATGAAACTCATCGGAGCAAGAGAATGCCAAACTAATCCCTACATCTTTGATGAAAATGGCCAACGAATCTAGATACAGCCGATGGAGCAAGAGGGAGCAACAACACACATTGTCCATTAAGGGTGAAGGAAAGCTGAATGGCTGAAGAGTTAATCTAGGAAGAAACACTGCTAGAAGACTGATTTCACAAGATTTTAATGAAATGAAAAAGAAAAAAATAGGATGGCTGAAATCAAAATGCAACGAAGAATCAGGATGTTGTGCTCTCTAAATGAAACCGTGCGCACTATGATGAGCTCATGGTGCTCATCGTGATGCTTAGCACCAAAACGGGATCCGAATCTCCCCCATCAAGCCGTGACATGTCAACAACGTAACTTCCACTGATACGTGGTCCCTTGTTCCTTATTTTCCTTGTATAGTACAGCACATTCCCAACCATTCAATAATATGCACATTATATATCTGAGTAAATAAACAAAAGGTACCTACTTTTAGACAGACTGGGAAACAAAAGACAGAAATCATCCATCTATTGATCAGGATTGCAGAAGAGACCACAATATTGGTCGTAGAAATTGTGAGTCCAAAGTTGTGCCACGTTGGAGATAGGGGAAGAGGCTTGAGCTTCAGTCTCGGGCGGCGTAAACTCAGGATCAGGGTAGTAAGGGAGATCATCAGAATGAAAAAGAGGTGGATCCGTCCAGAAATTCCCACTCGTTGGCCCGGAATACGCATCCAGAAAAGAGAACTCATGATCTCTCGCCAAATCCAGGTTACTCTCCGACGTCGTTACGCAGGAGGATTTGCTCGAGGTTGATTCAGACCCCGCGGATTTCCCATGATCGTCGGCGTCGACCTTGAAAGTTTCGGAGTCCGAGAAACCTTGAGAATGATATTGATTGCCTGGCTTGACGACAGTGTCAATATCCTTGTCGTCGTCATTTGTGACTGACTTGTTTTGAGGTTGACTTCTGCGCGTGTTCTTGAGGTTGGTGTGCCAGTGGTTCTTTATTTCGTTGTCTGTCCTTCCCGGTAACTTAGCTGCTATAGCAGACCATCTGCACATCAAAGTTTGCTAATTTAAATCAATGCATAGCACTACACAACAGAAGAGATGAGACCACACCTGCAATATATAATTGAACAGAAAAGGTTATGTTGGAGCTCAAACCTGTTACCAAGCTGGTGGTGGAGTTCGATGATAAGTTCATCTTCTTCCTTAGTGTAGTTGCCTCTTTTAATGTCGGGCCTCAGGTAATTGAGCCACCTCAGCCGGCAACTCTTCCCACACCTGGCAAGACCTGACAAATCCCAATCATCATAAGATTGGAATTAATAAAATTTAGTCGGTAATTCGCTGTTATTAGATACATAAGGCGATGAAGTAATCACCTGCGAATCTGGGGAGTTGGCGCCAATTCCAACAGCCATACCTAGTAACATAAGCAATGAGCTTGCGGTCTTCTTCTGGCGTCCATGTGCCTTTCTTCAATCCATTCGTGTCACTGCGAGGATTCCTCATCTGCCTGCACAGTGTGTGTGTGTGTATGAATGCTGTGAACCAGAGAGACAAATTTAGAGAGGCTGATCGAGAGAGAGAGAGAGAGAGTGGTTTTCACTTAGTTTAAGTAAGCTGACATATATACTTCCGTTCGTACTTATACCCGGCGGACATCTATGCTGAACGTGTTTCACGGCCGATGTATCTAGTAGCTATCACTTTCGAGTTTCCTGTTCCGTGCCTCTTTTCAACGCAACCACTCAGTTGATTACCCAGAATTTTATCGAATTATACCCATATTCTACCGTATTTAATATAAAATCTTATTCAGCTTTTATTTTCATCCTAAATATAATAATAAGATGTAAATTTATTTTTTCTCTCATATTTATTTATTTTTTTAAGATAGTTTGTATAATAATGATAATTCTAATCAATATATTTGATTAGTAAGGATATTTTAAGAAAGACAACACCTATTTATTATAAATAACTAACTTAACTGGTTTTTTAATCTACTCAAATTAGTTAACTAGCTTTTATATCAAGGATCCGACCTAGTACATCGCTTTCCCTTACCACTTTGTATGTGTTCGTTTCTTAATTTAGTTTTTCTATTTCAAAGTCACCCCGTTACTATTCTAAAAGGTCATAACCAAAATCTTTGAAGTTATGCTACATAATAGGATTTAAAAAGACAAACTTGAAAATATTAAATCCCTTGTAATTTATTAATATTGAATGAAATTCAGAAACTTATTTCTATTTGTTTTTTTCCACTTAAGGACTATCACTCATGGGCATAACTTTTCTTTTTTTTTTTTAAATTTTGTTTCGAAAATTAATCTGTGTCTGATGTACTTATAAAATTATATATATACACGCATATAAAGAAAATAATAAAATATTTAATCGTGACATCTTATCCCATCACGCATGGTGGAATATTTTATAAATTTTTTATACATACAATAATTTAAAAGAATTACCAACGCAAACTCTAAAAAAAAAATTTCTTAAAATTACTAAAATGCAGTTAAAGTCCCATAAAGTTAATTATAAATAATTTGTGAAGTACATTTACCAAGATACCCTTAATTTCTCGACAACCCCCCCCCCCCCAAAAAAAATGTGGCCAGTGCTGAGGCTGAGCCTATGCTACTAGTTGGTCCATCGTGGGAAGTTGTCAAGCAAGTTCTAATTGATTATTTGCAAATGACAAGTATCCCATATAAGAATTGATAATTTTTGCTCTAGCAAATTGATAACTATTCTCCAAAATTTACCAGTTATTTGCAAATGAAAATCAACAAATTTTTTTTAACAACTTCTCTATTAGAATTAACAACTTTTTTCATAGTTGTTGACCACTATCTTTTTGAAAGTCTTATGAGTCATTTTTTAAATTAAAAATTTTATTTCTAAATGACTAGTAAATATCGTGGAGATAATTGTCAATGTGCTATAACAAAATTGACAGTTTTAACACACATACGCAGAGACAGAGTCACAGAGTAAATTTACAGTTACATCATAACAAATTCACAGTTGGACTTACAATTGTCCGTAATTCTAAGCTGACAATTTTATTATAAAAAATTAACAATTACCTTCTAAAATTGGAAAAAAATTTCAAAGGGATTTGAGGCTAAATTTATTATATATAATAATATGAATTATATTATTTTGTGTATTAGGTAAGTGGCCCAATTGCGATATATTGTTCTGACAAGTAGAGGTTTAAGGTTGAATTCTCGTCAGTTAATATATGGCCCTTTTTCATCATTCTCCTGATTTCCTTGTTGTAGGTAGCAGCTGTTTTAGCTTCGGCAACCACGAGGAGGGAGGGAGGATATGCTTCAAAAAATTAACTACATTATCAACAAGTTATTGATTAAAGCAGTAAGTGACCTCATTCTTATAAGGAAAAAAAAGAAAAGAAAATGACATTGAGGTCTCATGCAACACAAAATACTATAAAAAGGTCCCAAGAAATTTGGTAATGATTCTAAAGTCCCAAAGGGACTTGAGTGCAATTTGCTGAATTGTAAAAAGACGCCTCTGTCCTTGGTGAGATGCATCTAAACTAACTCAAAGCTGCCCTGTTTTTCAATCTGAAAATCAGCACTCTATATGTAGGAAACAAGAGAGAAAAAGCCCAAACTTTATTCTGCTTCTTCCCCCACTCCCATATGAAAATCTCATCTACTCTATTAATGTTAATCATTGGCAAAAATTGCTTGTGTTTTTTGTTTGGTGTTTGTTTGGTCATTCAAGTTGGGGTTTTATTATAGGTGGGTAGGGTGATTATAGGTGTTCTGTTTCTGGGTATATTGTGGGTAGATTGAAGGTAGGCTTGCTCTGTCTGGGCATGGTTCAGGGGGAATTGATGAGAAAGATGAAGGTTGGTGTGATTAGAAACCGTTACTGCGAAATAGGAAAATATGTTGTCAATAGGGCCGCGACAGTTGTCAATATAGCTCCTTGACTTGTCAATAATGACAGCATTGTACAGATTTACATTAACTAATTTTTAAAATTTTTTACACAAAGGCCATAACCTTCTGTACCCTTGACTCATTGGTAGAGATCACAAAAAGAGGAAGAAGATACAACAAAGAAGGGTGAGTAGTTACATGAGGCAAAAGAAAAAAAAAAGCCACTTTGATCCTAGACAAATGATGGCAAAAGAATTTTTTTGTAAATAGAAGTGACAAATTTTTTTTGTAGATATTACAACACACATAAATAATTAGTTTAATACTGGATACATGCAACTATATGTTTTTTTAATGGGGTTATAAAATCGATGTAATTACATGTACATGAAGTTGTAAATGAAAGTTAGTTGTGTATTACATTCTGATGCATAGTTAGTTGTCGTTATCCGCACCCTTCATTGTCAATATATGCTTCGTCACTTGTCACTCACTGCACCGTAAGTTGTCAATTAATGTGCTGATATAAATTTAAAAGAAAAATATGATTTTCATTGCATAATGTTATACAACATCATACAATATCACTAATTCCTCAAAACTAATCCATTTTTATAATATGATATAGAATAATTATTAAAAGTCAATCATTACTGATATGAAGTCATAAAATCACTTGTCATGAACAACATATTCACTTGTTAATGGTTTCAGTGTAACTTGGTATGTTAGATTCTGCTGTCATTTCAGTTGTCATTATCTGCACCCTGCATTATTATTAAACCTGTCATAACTTGTCAACGGAGCATTGTGACTTGTCAATTAATTTGCTGATGTAAGTTGTCAGCAATATGAATTCAAGTTACATAACTTGTTTTAGTATCATATGATATTTTCAATTACTCTGTCATATTATATTTTGGTTATATTGTCATATATATTATTAATGAAGTGTCAATGGTGGCACTATGACTTGTCAATAGAAGCAGTATGACTTATCAATGGTGACACTATGATTTATCAATGGTGGCACACTGACTTGTCAATGGTAGCACTGTGACTTGTTGTTCACTGAATAACTTCTTAAAAGGTTTAGGCGCTGCGACGGATATGATTAGGCGCTAGGGTGCCTTACACAAAATGGCAACTCCTTGGGACAGATGGGAGTGCCGCAACAGATATGGTCAAACGCCACAGTGGTGGCACACTAACTTATCAATGGTGGCACTATGACTTGTTAATGGTGGCACTATAATTTGCCAATAGAGTACTGTGACTTGTTAATAAAAGCACTGTCTCTTATCAATTGAACATAAATTTGAGTAACACCTTTTCTTAATAATTATATTTTAATGCAAATATCACTTAACATTATAAATAATGACACCTTCAGTTGTAAAAATTTTGAATATTAATTATTAATATCTACACATTCATTTGTTATGAAATTGTTATATCACTTGTTATTAACTCCTTTTATATTACTTGTTATTTTGGATAACTCAGGTTGTTAATTTCTACACTGGATGCTGTTGAGCTATACCCAACTGAGAATTTCAAAAGAAATGAGTTACTTTCTTTTCCAACAATTAATGATATAATTTCCTTCAATTCTTCATAACTTGTCCCCTCTTTTATATTATTGTTCTTACACTACCTCCTACATATCTCATATCATCTTCTCTATCATTTATAAACTTTCTCCCTATGTGAACAAAGCAAAATAGATGCTTTCTAGATGTACTCGCCATCAGTAATTTAAACCTACATCAAGAATCACGCAACTGTCATGAACAAGTCAAGGAGCTACGTTGACAACTGTTGTGGCACACATTGACAACTATCGCGGCCTGATTGACAACACAATATCCCATTTCGTGCTAAGAGTTTCTACCCACACTAACCTTCATCTTTTTATTCCTTTGCTACTAAACTAACATCGGAACAGAGCAAAACCATTAACAAGTGAATATGTCGTTCATGACAAGTGATTTTATGACTTCATATCAGTGATGATTGACTTTTAATAACTATTCTATATCATATTATAAAAAATGGATTAGTTTTGAGGAATTAGTGATATTGTATGATGTTGTATAACATTATGTAATGAAAATCATATTTTTCTTTTAAATTTATATCAGCACATTAATTGACAACTTATGGTGCAGTGAGTGACAAGTGACAAAGCATATATTGACAATGAAGGGTGCGGATAATGACAACTAACTATGCATCAGAATGTAATACACAGCTAACTTTCATTTACAACTTCATGTACATGTAATTACATCGATTTTATAACCCCATTAAAAAAACATATAGTTGCATGTATCCAGTATTAAACTAATTATTTGTGTGTGTTGTGACATCTACAGAAAAAATTTATGTCACTTCTATTTACAAAAAAATTCTTTTGCTATCATTTGTTTAGGATCAAAGTGACTTTTTTTTTTTCCTTTTGCCTCATGTAACTACTCACCCTTCTTTATTGTATCTTCTTCCTCTTTTTGTGACTACCAATGAGTCAAGAATACAGAAGGTCATGGCCTTTGTGTAAAAAATTTAAAAAATCAGTTAATGTAAATCTGTACAATGCTGTTACTATTGACAAGTCAATGAGCTATATTGACAACTGTCGCGGCCCTATTGACAACATATTTTCCTATTTCGCAGTAAGGGTTTCTAATCACACCAACCTTCATCTTTCTCATCAATTCCCCCTGAACCATGCCCAGACAGAGCAAGCCCACCTTCAATTTACCCACAATATACCCAGAAACAGAACACTCATAATCATCCTACCCACCTATAATAAAACCCCAACTTGAATAACCAAACACATACCAAACCAAAAACACAAGCAATTTTTGCTAATGATTGACATTAATAGAGTGGATGAGATTTTCAGATGGGAATGAGGGAAGAAGCAGAATGAAATTTGGGTTTTTTCTCTCTTGCTTCTATGTATAGAGTGCTGATTTTAAGAATGAAAAACAGGGCAGCTTTGAGTTAGTTTAGATGCATCTGACCAGGGGCAAAGGCGTCTTTTTACAATTCAGCAAATTGCACTCAAGTCCCTTTGGGACTTCAGAATCATTACCAAATTTCCTGAGACCTTTTTGTAGTATTTTGTGTTGCATGGGACCTTAGTGTCATTTTCTCAAAAAAAAACACAAATTTAAATTTTGAGAAACACATTCGTTGAGAGAGATGAAACTGAGAAAACCCTTAATCAAATAAAAAAAAACATTTGGATAAATGCATACCAAAGCATATATAATGAAAGGCCGTGGAATTTTAATATATTTTGGCAATACTAAACATATTGCAACTTAGAAACATGAATGTTTTTCCGTACTTGTGAGTCTCTTCCTGTCAATAATTTTATCAGAAAAAGAGACTTTTTATATAGTTTGAGTTGTTGCGTGAGAATTGAGAGCAATTTTTCACGCTGGTAGAGAGAGAGAGAGAGAGAGAGAGAGAGTAATTTTTCATAATTTTATAATAATAATAATAATAATAATAATAATAATAATAATAATACTCAATCTAAATTCAGGAGGACGACTCTGGCGCCCCGCCTACTGCACAGCGTTGGTCCCACGCGTTCGCGTGCGGGAAGGTCGCATCAGCTTGGGTGGGCCCCGTACTTGCTTGAACCACGTGGCCCTGCTCCTTAAACCATGTGGCCTACCCAGTTGACCCACGTGGACCAACTGCATGCAGCACGAATTACGGGCCGGTAAGAAATAGGAGTACGCTTTTTGTTTTGTATACGTACGGTACAAATATAATTTTACTGCAGGAAAAAAAAAGGGAAAATTAAAACGCTTCACATAAGCGGTTCCGCGGTAAGATCGACCCCTAACCTTTGTTGGGTCATTAAAAAATAAAGTCAGTATATATAAAAAAAAAGGCAGATATTCCTTTATTAGTTAATTTTTCTGAAAATTTAAAATGTACATATGACCCATAGGTAACAGTTAAATTTAGTACATGACCCCTAGCTTGGCCCTGGGGGGAAAAAAAAAAAGAGTAACCGACAAAAAAGAGCTATGCGTATGTTGAATCATTGAATGCCACATTTCATTGTTGAACTCAAGTATTGCCCGGCAAGTGGTCCCAGACTAGGAAAGAGCAGTGCCCAAATAGAAGACGTAGCAGGGCAGGATTCACATTTAAACATGGAGGATGTCGAGATTTCGAGTATCCATATAGATAAACATATATAAAATATCAAAAGGTCACATCAATTTTAGGAGGATTTAAAGAGTATAGTATCTAAATAAAAAAAAAGGTGATGATTTTAGCTAGTCCCCTCTTTCAAGTAGTGTTTGGAAACACTTAAAAAAATATTTTTATACAAATTGATTTTTTTATACAAATTGAGATAAAATTCCTCTAGCATATTTTGTATGTTGTAAAATCATGTTTACAATTATAATTTGATTTCTACCCAAATACCCCATAAATTTAAGAAATATCTCCTTGTATATATTAACTTTGATGTTAAATATAAAAATTAGAAGAAGAGTTTGCCCTATTGTAAATATAAAATTTATTATTGTTTGTCTAAATTATTTCTATTAATTGCACATTTTACGAAAATTTGTATGGAGAATAAAAGTGTAGTTTCAATGCAGAAATTTCAAGATGGTATTCAACACATATTTTTTTTACAAATAATTAATTTAATTATCTTTTAATCTATTAAAATTAGTTAAATAAATCTTATATCATGATTTAGAAGTAGTAGTATACATTGGATATAATAAAGAGGAAGGGGCAAGACAGATTTAAAAAAAATGCAAATTTTTCTATTATAAATGACTTGCAATTCACTGAGTCATAAAGTATACGGTAAATTGATAAGATTTTTAAAACTCTTTCTTCCTATATTTAAAAATGATTCGCACCTTTCCTTTTCTCTCTCTTTCAAATAAAAATTAAATATGAATAAAATTGAAAAAATTGTCAATAAAAATGCTTCTCCAATAAAAAATACTCACGTCAAGTTATTTATATTTTTTAATGTCAATTAGTTTTCCAATAACGTATGGCCATGTGTTTAAATTTTTTGGCACGAGTTTATAATTAAATGATGTTGATTAAATACTAATATTTTAAAGTTAGAATACATTAATAACTTGATATAATAAATATAAAAAATTTGATTTAAATATTTTGCATCTCCAATTAACCGATATTTGGAACTAAAATTTTCTCCTACAAACAACTTATAATACAATGGGAATGGTATTTGGCATCCGGAAAAGTATGCTTCAACGTTGGGCAAGGTTCTGTTGGCCGAAATAAAACGTTGGACAAGGTGCTGACCCTGTTTCGATTTTCATGGATTCTATACGTTGAATCTCTCCCTTTCACCGTATTTGGTTCCACAAGGTCCCAGAAAAAAAAAAAAATCCCCCCGACATTTTTCATTCAATGAAGTGTCCCCAGCTGCCATGGCAACCAAAAAAAAAAAAGTATCCTCTCATTATAATTTGTGTGATTTCGTATATATTTCGTAGTTGATATTGATACTAATAAATATAATATATATATATATATGTATATGCACACACACAATACATGGACAAATTTAAGGAAAAGTGACACACAAAAAAAACCACCGAGAAAAAAAAAATTACAATTAAGTACCCATGACGATATTAGTATAGGTTTTGATAACAATTTTTACAAATCGGTCCCTGCATGTAATTTTTCTATTTCAGTGGTTTTTTTTGCTAATTTTCCTAAATTTAACACCACTTTTTAATTCAAAATTTAAAGGCACGAAATACATGAGTTGTTTTTATTATAAAATTTGTAATTTTATTTTTTGAAAAAGAAAGAAAGAAAGCGCCGTCTAAAAAAGTAGAATGATGCCAAATGACAATTTTTCAGTTCGTCATCCGCTGGGATTTTGATCCCCCCGCATGCCATCCCAGAGATAAATTGTTTGACCCCACCTCATCCGTTTGAGCCACACACAATCCCAAGTCATACATATCCCTCCCCCCCCCCCCCTCCAAATATCTCGCGCTAGATAATAGCCATAATTAGTTCTGTTGTTTAACTTCTAGTAAAATTTCTAAATTATTTGCCTTTATAGGGCCAAATTTTCTGATTTTCTTATGCAAAAGAGAGTGAACCTACCCAATCATAGTATAATAGAAAACTCACTGAGATAAGAAAAACCTCATAATTAAAATCATATTACGACATGCCACATCCGGTCTTTAATATAAAAACTGGTTAACTAATTTAAATAGATGAAAGATATTAGTTAGGATAGTTATTTGTAATAAAAAGGTATTATTTTTCCTAAAATATCTTTATTAATCAAGTATATTAGTTAGAACTATTATTATTCTAAGTATTACCTTGACAAAAAATAGATAAATATGAGAGATAAACTGGATTGAGATTTTATATCTAGAACCAAAATAAAAATCAAAAGAGTTTTTATATTAACGACCAGTATTGTTTCTTAATGAAGTTCTTACGTTGACAATGACACAGAACACTTGCCCTTATAAAACGTGAATTAAATTCCTAAACGCGTTTTTTGAAGTTGCTTTCACATACGTCACTAATTAACTTTTTAATATAACTTTTGTTATCATTCAATTCGGCTTTTTCCAAAAACAGTAGAAACAAAAAATACACTTGCCACTGAGTTGAGTAATTGTCTCAAAAAGGAACATGGATACGAGAAAAACGTGAAAATGGTGCTTCCCTGATAACATGAACTTTGAACTAAAATCCAAGGAACTTGTACGACGACGTGGGGGAGGACACGCGACGAAGACAAGGGGATCTGTATTTAGCTTCACAATCTAAATAGTGCTGCGTTCAATTATTTAAAGGTAGAGTATTTTTGAACACTAAGACATATTTTCACAAATATTTAATTAATATTCATAAAAATAAAAAAAGAAGCTTATCCATGAAACATTGCATGTCATGGACAAAAGGAGATGTGGCATTGAAATTCAGTCTTCATATCTTAAATATAAGGTATATTTTTTAGTATAATTTATATTTCAAGACCGGAGGAGTAATGATCGATGAACTCCCATCATATTCAAATTTCTTTCACATCATCCAGTTAATCACAAATCCTAGTTTGATATATAATTATATATAGACACATGTATGTATATATATTTATCGAGAAGGAGAGGTAATTCTGTTATTTAAGGGTGCAAAGTTGTATCAAATGAAAAGTTATATATATACATATGGACAGATGTGTGGACGACAGAGAGAGAAGGGTCAAGCTGTTGACTAGCAGGCAATTATTTACTTAACATATGCATGCACCTCATTTTTTTCATTGATATGATGTCCTGTGAATCTACAAATTATGTTGATATTAGCAATTTCCACACTTTTTAGTGGAGAGAAGCCTGGCTTTCCCAAAAAAATAAAGGCAAAAGTGTAATAAACCGTTACTACTGATTAATTACCCTATTTGAACACGCGTGGGCTGCCTGGCGAGTTGGTTAAATGGTGATTTGATTGATATAACAGGTAACCGTCAAAGGAGAAAAACCCGGTCATTATGCTTCTAGAAAACCCTTGGATTGTGAACCACATTCACGGGCGCCTCCTCCATTCTTTGAACCATCATTATTTATATCAACTTGGGACTCTAGATCCCAGGTTTTTAGGTCAGATGGCAGCCAATATCGCTTGACTTCTTTCCTTTTATAACCCTTGTGTTCCCCAAAAAAAAAAAAATCGATGTATTTATTCGATAAATTTTAAAATATTATTAATTCATTTTGAAAGTTCCCCCGATGTTCCCATTGCCTGGATATAGAAATAATTTATCCCTGTCTAAAAGCCAGACAATGAACAAGTTATATAAGATTTTGATATTTTCCCCATCCCCACACATACATATTATGAAAATAATAAAACTTAGAACGAAACATATAAATCATACAATAATCCATAACATTTCAATATTTCCCCCATCCCCACAAATAATATCATTATTAACATTTCAGAAAAATAAGTATATAAAGATCAAATTAAATGCTGATCAATAATCTTTCCGGTCGCGGGCTTGTATAGAAAAACTAATTAGAAAGTGGGACAAATAGATGGACAAGAAATTCATCCATCAGACTTAATTGGAATGAAAATAAATGATCTAAATAATCTATGCATACATATTTACATTACATATATTTGTCTGTAACTCAGTATATATTGCACAGTGCAAGGGCTATTTCGGAAGAAAAGGGAAGAAAAAACGGAAGAAGAAAATAGTTAGAACATGTTATGATAGTGAGATATAGTACATATTGTTTCATTTGCGGATGATATGAAAAGTTTTGAAAATTTGAGAAAGTGTTAGTAGAAATGTGTGGTAGAGGTCACGAATGGATGTGTATTTCCTCTGTGATCGATGACTTCTATCCAGAAAAGTGTAAGTTCTCTATCACTCAGTTTTTCCCAAAAAAAAAAAAAAAAAAAGAGGCTTAATACAACGAATATAGCTACATTTGAATATAAGCGTGTATAATTTTTTTAAAATATTTTTTTGTCATGTACAGTATTCTTTTTTAAAGTAATTTTGTTCGAGGCTGTGAGATTTCTCTCTCCTAATGTTAAGTAAATTGACTCAGTGTGATGAACCCAGATGAACAGTGCCCAATTGGTGGCCCAATAACAGGTCCTGATTGGGTCAGGCCCAAGAGCCCGCAAGGAGAACCAGAGGATCAGAGAAACACGTGGAAGCTCAGAGAATTGGATGCCAACATATAATAGGGGGACAAAAGTCGTTAGGAGTTTGTACCGGGAAAAAAAAAGGGTCGTTAGGAGAGAGTGTGGAATTGATTTGTAATCTTCTCTCTGTGACATAATTCCCTCTCTTATTTGCATTTTCTCTATTCTGCTCTCTATCATGCCGTGACGGTTAAACGCTATGTATCCAGTCTTTTGATTCAATAGTACGAATGTATTGAGCTTTTCGCTTCCCTTTTGGTGTTATTTCTTCAATTTTTCAGTCTTGGATCATTCTGATCCGCTCAGTTTTCGTTAAACATTTTAATAACCAGTTTATGTTTATCCATTTTTCCTGGGACTTAAGCCTCAATGCAAACCGATACATTTATAGCCTTTTTCAGCTCTCCCAGTACAAACCAGTACAGCAAGTAACATAAATAGAGAAATAGCCATAGAAGATGGCATTATTCTGATTCTAATATAAATACAGACATCTTGGCACCGTAAAAGGATACAACATCGCATTATTATTGATCAAATTCATCAAGGCTCCTCTCAGGATAAAGCCCTTTAGGAATTCTCAAGGGCCTTAGAGGGATTTAGGAGATAAAGGAAAGAAAGCAGAACATACCATCCAAAAAGCGATGTACATGGTGCTAGCTGTCAACAAACAGTAGGAGGGATCTTGGAAGTGGAGGCAAATTCATATCCAAAAATCCCTCAAGAATTGGAACTATCTGACACATGGATGGCCTGTTTAACTCATCATCTTGTACACACCATGAAGCAAGTTTTATTATCCTAGTCAGCTCCTAAATGTCTGCGTTCCGCTCTAACGTAGGATCCAAAAGGTCAAGAACATCGCCTCCTTGGATTACTACCTTTGCAGCCCATGTAGGGAAGAACCTCACTTGGCCATCTTTAGATGGCTCAGAGTTTCTTCTTCCTGACACCAATTCGAATAGCATCATTCCGTAACTGTAAACATCAACTTTTGGTGTGATAGCCACACCAGAAATCCACTCTGGGGCAAGATAACCTCTTGTCCCTCTCATGGTTGTGAGGATTCTGTTGATTTCCATTCCAACTAGCTTTGTGAGGCCAAAGTCTGCAACTTTTGGGCAAAAATCAGAATCTAAAAGGATGTTTTCTGGCTTTATGTCACAGTGTGTGATGCAGTCTCTGCACTTTTCATGGAGGTAAGTTAGTCCCCGGGCTATTCCTAAGGCAATTTGGTACCTTAATTTCCATTCTAATTTCTTGGAGTTCTTTTCTTGAAACAGATGGGCGTCCAATGAGCCATTTGGCAAGTAATCATAAACCAGAAGCTTTCTGTTGCCTTCAGAGCAGAACCCACGGAGTTGAACAAGATTCACATGTTGGACTGTACCTATATTACTGACTTCCGATCGAAACTGTTTCTCGCCTTGGCTTATGCTTTCAAGCTTCTTCACTGCTATGACACTGGAATCCGGCAATGTGCCTCTGAAAACAGAACCAAAATCTCCTCCTCCTAGTTTTTCAGAGAAATTCTTGGTTGCATTTTGTAAATCTCTGTACCCAAATGCCATCAACGAACCCTCGACCGATTTTCCTTTTCCAACCATCCTTCTCTTTCTTCTGGTTATCACAAACAGCAGAATGACTAGGAGAACCCATAGACCACTTACAATGCCCACTACAATACCAATAATTTTTCCACAATGCCCAAATGCCGTCGATGAACCCACCACCGATCTTCCTAAGCCAACTAGTCTCTTTTTTCTTCTCATCGTCACAAAGAGGCAAATTGCTAGGAGAACCCCCATGCCCCCAACCACGCCTATAACAATACCAATAATTCCTTGCTTCTTCTGTTTAGCATCTGAAAACTCAGAAGCAGCAATTTTGAGAAATAATGTTTCTCCATTACTCTCATCTTGAGAAAGTTGCTGCAGACTAATTAAATCTCCATGCCAAATTGAGCAGCCATCTTTGTCATAAGCATAAGCAACACAAGAGCAATTGTTAAAGCACGTGGATTCGCATTCACCAGCATTCCCTACTCCTATAGATTGTGCATGTTTAGGTAAGGCCAAGTTTGGCATTTCCAGAAACCTGTCTTTCTCTCTGTTAGGTGATGTTGGATTCTCACATTGCAACTTGGTTTTCCTCACACACCCACCTGAGTGATCCTGCAGATCCCAATCAGTTTGAGACTTTGGCTCGAAACCGGTCAAGCAAGAACAAAAGGGCAGGGAATTCTCATTGCACCTCCCGAAAGAGCCACAAAAAGCATAAACTTCACACTGTCGTCTTGGCTGAGACCAAAACAAATTCCACTGCTTGGTGCTTTCTAGCCATGAGAGTTGCTGAATTTGCCCCGACACATCCATCACCAAATGAGATATAATAGAAGAGTTATACATGAAGTAAGTGAAATAGCTCTCATTCTCGTTTGAAACAAAGGTGAAATTGTATAAGAAATTTAACCTCATTTCAGGGACCAAGCTGAAAATTTGGCCATTCCATGGACCACTCGTCCAATACTCTTCTGACTTGTTCCGAAGAATTAAGTACGAGTTGGTTCCTTTCGGGTCTAGCTCCAGAGAGAAGAGACCCATCGCAGGATCCTCAATGTTCTTCCATGAAGTGAGATGTTGAGGTTGTTTCGTCTTTTTGTTGAGTTTAATTTTTCCACCAGGAAGAAAGGTGTTGGTCGGGTTATCAAAACTCTGCCACAAGTTTTCTGAAGATTCTGGCTTGTCTCTGAGGACGAGATTCCCAGAATCTAGGAGGACAGCAACAACAGACTTTGAGGTGGAGGAAGTCAAATTCGTCGACCAAACAGGGATTTGAGACTCGCTGAGGAGAGCCAAATTGCCATTTGATATAACTAACTTGGCCGAATTTTTATCAGAGATAGGTCTGTCTCTGTTTGCGACCCAAACTATGGTCTGTTGAGAGACCTTTTTATACCAGATGCCTATGTAGTAATTTGAGGACTTACCTGGCTTGAAGAAACCCAACTCGAAGACACCACATGATGAGATGATAGTTTGATCTCCAGAAAGAGTTTGATTTGCAGAGATGGTATCAGTTGCGAGAGAAGGTATGGTGCCAAAAAAGAAACATATGACAAGAAGAGAGAGAAAACGGCATGGGTTCTTCATATTGTCCATGGCTTCACAGAAACAACTAAGACATTTGATATTGAAGAGTGTATGACTGGGCATTAGATGTTCACTCTGCACGAGGCTAATAACCGTTATGGGGGTGTTATTGAACGGGGAAACAAAATCAATTCACAAACAAGATTGGATTGTCTAAAATAAAAATGGTCACTTTGCATTAGATGTGCTTTTTGGTGATTTTAGAGAAGGCTTGGCCATGGCTGCGTCTGATAGAGCGATCGCGCGAGAAGCAAACCACAACGTACATAATTTTCGGGTGGACATATTTGACTTTTTCCATGTGTGACTGGCAGTGGTCATTGTGTTGACTTCGTCTTTCATTTGTGTGACCAATAGATTTTTCAAACAAAAAATCAAAGAAAGAAATTTCGTAGAACCAGATCATATATTGGCAAATCTTTCATTAATAAAAGTTCTTTGACAGAAATTAAATGACAGCATATTTGCTTCTTATGATTCACTTGGGCTTTATATGAGCCAGAACACACGATTGGACATGGCTACGGTCAAATTTTGTTTGCGTTCAAAGTTTCAAACTGTGGAGATGTTTTTGAATATTTCCAAAATTCTAATGGGCTTCTTGTGAAAGCCCATTTGAAACTCAACCACGTCCCTTGATCTTATATATTGCATGTATTACCAATAGGAGTTGGGTTTGGCAGAAATGGTCAGTCTCTTATAATGTGACAAAATAAAGTTCAAATCTCTACTGAAAAATGTGTCCACAATTAGTGTCTAATAGTGCCTTGAATAGGATTGCCTCCTATGGGATGATACCTATGCTTTGACAAAAAAATATATTGCATGTGTTTTAATCTCTTATCGTTAAAGTGAAGTTGAATTTTTTTTTTGGTTACATAAAAGTTTAGGTGAGTTAGGTCCCAAGGGTTCATTAGGACCAGGATATGCCTCCAAGCTCAAAGAGCGTTTACAGAGGTACTTACAAATCGCCTGCCAACAAGGTTTTCACATCGGCAGCGGGATTCGAACTCACAATCTTATGGGTTATGAGCCGATTCCTTATCAATTGGACTAACCATCACGACTTTATGGGTCATGAGCCGACTCTTTACTAACTGGACTAACTGTTGTCGGTGGAGTTGAATTTAATGGCATACCAGCTGTCCAATTCTTTTCTTCATTCATAGAGATTATTCCCACTGCTGTAATTATGTGCTGGTTATTTCTCTTTGGGGAGGAAAAATAAAATAATACATTAAGGGATCTCTCCGTTTGAAATTTTGTACAACAAAAACTGTAAAGCGGCTTTTTATGATATATTTTAATATACGTGATTTTTTATGTTTTTTTCAATAGGCCATATTGTACAGTATATGTTGCACTTGTATATACATAGCTTGTACATATTCAACAAGAAACTCACTATATTGCGTAGTAATAGTGAGTGAGATTGTTTAGGAAGTGGAGGCCAGTTCATTTCTTCTTTATCAAGTGACCTTTTATCCTTTAGCCAGCAATGAGCCAACCTCGAATATATGCAGGATTCTGCCGTATATATTAAAATAAAGATAAGCTCGTGCTTCATGCTGCTGATAATTAAAATTGGAGATGAAAATTCTGAAACCTGTGCTTTCGGATATGGCCAAACTTTAATCATAAGTTTGTGTTTATCAATTGTTCTATATACGTATCTATACTATACCCTACAAACCATATGCATCATATTACTTAGAATAGTTAAAAGGTTTGAATAATATAATATCCTCCAATGACATCAGATGAAAAATTCCCACCGTTGTATTTTATATTCATTAAAAGCAATATCTCGATTCGGCAAGCAAATGAACACCACAAAAAATGCAGGTATATAAGAATATCATCAAGCTGTCAGCTGTGTGATGAGGACAGGCGGCGTCATGAAAATTGAATACGAAAGGGATTGAGAGGTGTTTTTAATGGTCCGAGGGAAGTCATCTAACGTTGTCACTGATCGAATTAAATTAAGATGTCTTGTAATTGTGGGTTTTGAAGGGTTAGGTTGCTATAGTTGTGCCACAATTCAATGTGAAAGAGATTATCAAACTATACACACACACATTTCCCATTCCTTTAATATTAGCATCTTCACAACCCCATATTGCGTGTTTCATTGTGGGTTCGCCTTATATGTATGTATGTATGATATTGTGAATCTTGATAGTGAAGGTACGCTGATCTGACTTCCTTCTAATGCGTCTATAAATCAAGTTCTAGAAGAAGCGACCAAGATTTCAAACCAGAAGGTTTGAAGAACATAAACTATAGTCTCAAAGTTCTATCCATTAGGAATGCACATCTTTTGCTTTTTGCCCACTCTTGGTCTGTGTATTTTTCTATCATGAGGACAAGTAAATAGGAGGGGAATAAGTACACTTTTTTAGAATTGAGAAAAATTGGTTACAATAATAAAGTTGTCACAAATTTTAAAAAGAGATAATTAATATGCAAGTCCTCATAGTTTCGACCTATTTTTAATCAGGTCCTTATAATTTTTTTTTATTAGGTCCTTATAATTTCACTTGTTTTAATCAAGTCCTTATATATATTTTTCTTTTTATCAGGTCCTTATTGTTTTACCTTATTTTTAATTAGATTCTTATATTTTTTATTCTTTATTCTGTAAATAATAAATTATTATAATAATCTTATGTTAATATTCTTTTAATTTTTAGTTAAAAGTGTATATTATTTATTTTTCAATTCTAATTTTTATAACTATAATATTCAAATAATAATAAAATTTTCTAAAATTAGAATATAATTATAAATAATTTTTAGTTAAGTATAATTGATTATTATGATTAATTATTAATTACTAGATCATTATATTAATTATTTTGTCCAATTATATAATTATTAATTTAAAAATAAAATTAATTTTAAAGAATAAAGTTAATAAACAATTTTTTTAAAACTACAAAGGACCTAATTAAAAAATAAATAAAACTATAATGATCTAGTAAAAAAATAGAGGGGCCTAATTAAAAACACATGAAAATAAAAAGATTTGATAAAAAGAAAAAATTTTATAGGGACCTAATTAAAAATGATATAAAACTATAAGGACCTAGAGATTAATTATCCCTTTTAAAAACAAGTTCTAATAAATATAAGAAGGACATTCTTTTATTTTTAACAAACCAATCAATTCCATACACAACTTCTTACGAAGTGCCTTTTTTGGACTAAAAATTAAACTCTTCTAGTAAATGACTTTGGGCAGGTTTTTTTTTTTTTAAAAAAAAATTATTTTAAGGCTGTTTAAAAGAGCGGTAGTTGTTTAGTTTAGCTCAAGTCATAAATAGCTTATCAAAATACGCTGAATATATATTTTCTGAGAATATATTTTAAAACAAACAAATACCACATATTTAACTTAATTAAAATCACTTTTTAAAGTTTTGACAACAGTCAAAAGAGCTCTTTTAATATTATATATACATATATACACACACGGTGATTCAAAATTCTTTTCCGAGTTAAAAGTTAAGCTTTTAGAATATCTTGTTTTTTTGACCTTGTTTAGAATATCATGTTTGAATTTTTCTGCGGGCCGGTCACAGAAGCTTAACATGAAAAGCAGCAAAGGTAGCATGCAATGAATCAAAACTTATGAGTGTAAAAGCTAGCCATAAATAATTAATTAATGTGCTTTATTTTGAAAGTGTCACATTTCTAATGTTGACCATGAAGTATAATTAGTTGTATGACATAATAATAATGAACTGAATAGTTTTATTTATGTGAAACATCGGTTATAAATCACTACTTTACATCCGTGTCCCAAACCCTGGCTCAGTTTTGGACCGAGTATTTTGTGAACAAACGTGTATCGTGTTGACCTGGTCTTTTATTTATAACATGTAACCATCAACATTGTAATTTTTTTTCTTTTTATTTTCTCTCTCTTTTTTGATAACATCAACATTGTTTTCTGTCCTACGAGAAAAGAAGGAATTACGCGTAATCAGATAACGTTAATTTTCTCATTGGTGGAGGGAAGCTAAAAAAGGTACCCTAAGAGGCCAAGACACTGAAGAGTGCGATATATAAGAGAAACAAACAATTTGTTTGGTAATAACGACGGTCAATTTGGTCCCAAAAATTTTGTCAAAAGAAATTTTGGTCCCAAACAAAAAAGAAGAAGAAAAAAAGAAAGTAATTAACGAAGGTCATCAATGTACAAATGGCCCCGCTTGTCCATCGGTGGACCATGTAACCGCGTGCCACCTCATATTATTGACGTCTTTTCCTTTTCCTTGTAAATATAGTTTATTTATTTTTCTTATTTTAATATACATATATATAAACTCATTTCTCAAAATTGCATTGGGCGTATCAAGTAAATCTGAGACAATATTTTTAAATTGTATGGCTTTATTAGTTATTCTTTGGCTCCGTACTAGTATAATTTTATTCATTATTACTAGGATTTCCAGTTAGTAACTGTTACTTATTTGCAGATGAAATTACGATAAAACAATTCTAAAAAAAAAATCAAATATACTGTATTTTTATTAAGCTTCCATCCCAATTCAGGAATAGCGTTTTGCAATACAGCTTATGTATAATACTTCATTCTTCTTTTATTATAAGATCTAATTTTTTGAATAGGTCTGTCTTTTTTTTATAAGATCTTCTTTGAGTTTGTCAGAGTATTTAATACCTTATTACTTATTTTACCTCTAGTTTGATGCATTTACTATATTCTCTTTCTCCATTTATCATACTATTACTCTTTCACATTTACACATTTATATAGAGGGATATATTTGGAAAAAAAATGTATTTGTCATGTATTAATTGTTTTTAACAATTGTAACTGTTTTCTTAAACCATGTAATTTAGTTAAAAAAATCTTATAATAAAAGACAAAAGGAGTATATAAAATTGTGTATATGAAGTTATCGTGACATTCAACCCCCCACTTTTTCATTCATTTCTTTGAAAAAATAGACATAAATTACATAAACTTATTTATGCATGCATGATTAGTACATAATAACATGTTATACTGAATTCAAGTTGCTTGTTTAGGTGGATTCTCAAGTTCAAATTTAACATTGACACCTGCTTGTGTGCGTGTGTACTCGTAAATTATATAAATAAACAAAAAGAATATTGGAATAACCTTAGATTAATTATTTGAAAAATCACAAGAGTAATGTAGGGCAATTTTAATTTATCGATATATAAAAATTTGTTGGGGAAATCATTATAAAAAAAAAAATTGGTGCAGAAACACATGCCAACTAAATGTTGTCAACCCCACCAACCAACTAAAATTCAGGATCCTCAAGCCATATCCGTATCTTATCCACAAAAATAAAACGGAAGAAAAAAAAGATAAAGAAAAAAGAAAAGAAAACAATGTCTTTCCCATCAATACTAAGTACTAACAATGGATATGAATGAGCTGTGTGATACCTCATTTCCTGTCCCCCACGGGCTGTCTCTAAAGTTGCTCCTTCTTTTCCCTCTTCATCCACTTCAACACTCGCTACTCGCTGAAAAAACGATAGGATTTAAAGTTCTTATTACTTTTTTATAAAGTATTTTATTTCAAAACTAATAATAAAAATTTTAATATTATTCAATGTTAAATATTAAGATTTCTGTTAAGAGTTCCTTTTTATTAATTTTAGAGTAAAATAGATGTACAAGACCTATTAAGAATCAAGACTGGAGTAAATCTTACACATCCAGATAAGATCTGTTTCATTGATTTATCAACATACATAATAAAATTTAAAGAGCATACGGTCACTTATTGCTACGCATTTCCTTCAGATTTCACGTCAACTCATGAAAAATTGTTTAATTTAAACACGTTTTGTATATTTAAAACATATTTACTTTTCTATATAAACAATATATCCTGTGCAATATAAAAAGGAGAGAACTTGTATACCAGGCCTTATTCCATAATAAACTCTTATTATAAATACTGTTAACATTTTAAAGTATAATTGTTTTTCATTTGATTGAACAAAAACATATTCACTACTCTCTTCTGTTCATAGTATAATACTACTTACAGTTCTTTATATAAAAGTTAGTTTAACTTTTAATTTGATTCTAAATATAAGATCACGTTCTATTTTATCTCTTGTAGTTATTCATTTTTCTTAAAATGTTCCTTATAGTAGTTACACATATTAAATGTTTCATTAAATGGTAATTCTAACTAATACACATGATTAGCAAGGGTAACAAACTTTCTTAATCTACTCAAATTTGTCAGCTAGCTCTTATAATAATAACCAGAAGTGGTATTATAAGTCATTTCTAAAAAAAATGATTTAGTTCAAAATATAAGTTACATGGAAAATAATTAATATTTATTTGTTAATTTTGTCTGTGCAGTCAATGCTTAAATGCAACCGTTTATGTTTTTATATCTCCTTCACAACCCCATTTAAAGGTAAAGTTGGAAAAAATTAACAATCATTTATTGATTCTGATGATAAAAGTAACTTACCAAGTGTTATCCAAAAAAAAATACTCATCATTAATTCCAGCTAGAATTTAAATGGGCTTGCTAAAGATGCTGTGAGGAACTAAAATCATAATTGATTAGGATTTTCGGAAAATTATCCAAACGGCATAAATGGGTGTCATAGGTAATTTGTTAAGCTCATGCAAAATTATAGGAGCTTCCACCACTCAACCAAACAAGTCACCAATGGTAGACATTCCTCAGAGGTTAGTAGGTACAGGCAGGAGTAGTGTTTTTGCAGATCTTGTTTTTCATTTCCAAAAAAAAAAAAAAAAGAAGACTTAAAACAGGTGTCCCCCGGCCGGCGTAGCAAAATGATCCAAAAAAATAAATATTAAAAATTGGAATATATTAAAAAAAGAAAAAAGTTGTCTGGAAGAAAAGGCAAGGAAGAAGGCGACACCGTACTTACCATCCCAACTCAAACACTGTATAAATACAAATCCAAATGCCCACTTCCTCTTCACACTCGACTGCTTGCCGGCCTTTTGCAGCCACGTTCCCCACTCTCCTTCTTCCTCGCTCCCCTTCCCTTCTCACTCTCTATCTTCCTTCCTTTCTCTCACTACCGATTTTGTCACCACCATGACTAACTCTTCCAGGAACAAGTTCTTCCTCTGTTTTCGCCCCGTTGTCATGCTGGACTCTGCTGTTGAATCTGATGGCTCCCCTCCCACTGCTTCCCATAACCATGAAATCCATAACCCACACAATTCCCTGCCTCCCAAACGCAAGCTTTCCCGGGTCATCAAAGCCATGGTGGTTGAAACTATACTGGTTAGTAACATCAAAGCCGTACTATGTTCCATACAGAAAAAAACAAAATACGAATGAATCTTTGTCTGATCAGGTTATTTTTGTTTGGCTTGCAGAATCGAAGAGCTCGCCGTAAAAACCGATCTCGCCGGGATTCTTCTGAATCAGACCGCAGTTATTCGACGACATACACAGAGGAAACTTCATCGACCGGCGATGACAGCTCCATATGGAGTCAAACGTCAGTGGATATCACCAGTATTCAAGAAATAAACTCCGAGTCTCGGTTTTCATTGTCTTCATCAGACTCAAAGTTTTTAAGCAAGTCCAAGTCTTGCCCCTCTGAAGCAAAGGCCAGAAAAAGAAGCCGTCGAGACCAGCGAAACAAGTTAGACTGCTCCGGGATATACATGTTTCTCTTGAGCTTAATTCTTACGGTGTTCTGGGGCAAGATTCTGGGCATTTTGTTAACATCCATCTGCCTATACTCTTACTCTGTTTTGAAAAAAAGATCCCTGAGGCAGAAAACAGTGAGGAAAGACGGCAAGAACAGGAATCAGAAGGGAAGGCTGCAATAAAGGGCATTAAATTTGATGTGAAAGGTAGGGGTATTTTGGTTGATGCATCTCAGTGGTGGAAGGTTCATGGAGAACAAAAGGGGAGGCATAAATTTGTTTGGTTCTGTTAGTTTCTGGCAGTCGGCGAAGAGACAGATCATATCAGAGTAACAACCCCAAAGAATAGGATCCATCTTGGAAGATTCTGACATATATCTAACATTACTTAGAATTAACCCAGTGTAGTTAATGAGATTGCTCCCTCTAAAGAGGTTTGGTTGTTGTCTGTTTAATTAATTTGTTGAAAAATTTCACCTGCAATTTAATGTGCTCAGCGATCTTCTTTAAGTTCTGCGGCTTACAATTCCAATGCTTTTGCTTAATAAGGGCAAGTGACATTCAAAAGGTGGCACGGCTTTTTTACATCGATTAGAGATGAAATATATACCTACACCTCCGCAAGGTTATTAAAATTCTGCAAGAAATGAGTACGGGTAAGCTAATTTCCTAAAAGAAATACACAAAGTAAGAAAATTGTGAGAAAAAAATATTAAGTAAGGAATCTAATGAAAATTTTATGAGAATGGATATTTAAGATGAACAAAATAGAAAATTATTTAATCTGGAGGCAAAATTACGAAGTCTTGAGGGCTTTTTAGTCCAAATATAAACATTGAGTGTAAATGAGATCGGACGGAGTAAGAATTAATAAAGCGTACTTGACCGTGCTATTTGATGGATTAACGTGTGGAAGTAGGAGTAACGCCAATGCCAAACGAGTAAAGGCACTGGCTTGGGTTAGAAAAAGTCAAAAAGGCACTGGCTGGGGAATTATTATTACTATTATTTGTTTTTTTAACCCAGCGCTGGGGAATTTAATGGTATTTAATTTACGCAGAAAAATGGAAAATTAAGTTGAAGTGACTTTAATTTGACAAGCAAAGATATTATGAGAACGTCGATGTATATAAAATGTGAACTTTCACGTTGTGAGTATAGATATTTAATTTGTAAATTTTAAATTCAATTATAAAAATACCCTTATTTGTATTAATTTCATCACATGGTTTCTAAATACCATTCTCCCTTGAATTATTAGGATTTTAATCATCCATAAAAGGGCACTAGTGGTTTATGGGTTTGGTAATTGATAATAAAGGGTAATGGAGAAATAAGAAAAAGTAAGGGTGGGTGGAATTAATAAAATGGGCGTAGTTGGCCTTCTTTGGACATTACCTGCACAGCTAGCCCTCCTTCCATTGCTTTTCAAACAGTAATGTTAATAATGCCTCCAAAAAGTTGCGCCTTTTCAAAAAGACCGATCCTTTTGTTTTTTGAATAAAGCTTTGTTTTCTCAACAAAAAAGTTGACCTATCTATCATTAAATAAATCTGTTTGAAGATTCTTTCTCAAATCTACTATTGGTAGGACAAAAAACTTAACATCCATTTAATATTACATATTGTTACGACGAATCACCAGCGTTTTAACTTGAGTTCGAGCAGTTCATATCGTAAGAAAGTGATTAAAAAAAAAATAGAGATTGAACGCGCACAGATTAAAATCACATGATGCTGGCGTCCCCAAAAGGAAAAAGAGGAGGCAGATATATCACATGATGCTTATGTTTGGAGTTTGGACAGAATATCACATGAATTCACGCATTTAGCAGTACAGCATTATTCTCTCATCTTTTCACATATAATATATACATATATATGCTTAAATAGTTAATTACTACGCTTTGTGTTTGTGGTGTGATCGTCTTGGGTAAAAATGCAAATCTTTGAGATGCGAACATGGCTAAAAAATTTAAAAAGGATTAGTAGGATTATTAGTCTTTATAGTTTAATCAAATTTTACTCTTAATCCCTATAGTTTTACAAGTATTTGATTCGAGTTGAATGGTTTCTATATATTTTTAACATGTTTTGGTTTTACTTCCCATACTTAAATTCTATTAAGTCATTACGAAAAATTATAGAGATCAAAATGTAAAAACTAACAATGATATAAATCCAAAACAATACTATTTTTAATTACAAATATATATTTTAAAGAAAATATTTTAATATTGTCCTTATTTTGGTTTAAGAATTTCAAATTCTACTCATTCTAAAGTTAAAATCTAACAACTATTTCTATATTTGCTAAATACTTAGTTGTTGACACTTGATCTTTTTCTAAACATAGTAAACTCATAAAAAAAATCATAAGATAATGGATTATATATGCAAAGTATTAAAAATTCAGAACTTTAAAAAAAAAAAACTGCAAGAAGAGGGTACTATTATTATTATATAAACCATGGCCCGTGAGTTGTCGTTTGGACAGCTGTGGAGCGAGACATACACAGTGATTAGACATTGAAATCATTGGACATAAGATTTTCAAATGTTGCTGAATTCCATTTCTTAGGGGCTGAGGTTTTCTGGCCTTCTAGATTCCCCACACACATACACTTAACTTGTTCCTTAATAATTTGCCAAACAATTAAAGTGCTGGGGCCGTCAATAAAGTTATTTTGGAGTGGTGGTTCCGAGCCAGTCTCAAAGACTGAAAGATGAAGACAAGAATCATAAAATAATAATGTGGATACACTTTATTTATGTATATATGTAGGCCATTTTTTCCAAGAACAAAAGCATAAACCAAAAGGCAAACAAATCATGTGGATCGTATTGAGTTAAAAAATGATGTATAAATAAGGAAAAGAGCATGAAGAGTGCCTACTTTCACTTTACTGCCCAATCATTAACTTTCAATAAATTAAATTTAATTAAAGAACATTCCAGTTAATTGAACAAACACCATAAATAATGAAGTCTTGCCATTGTATATAATAAATGGATTAACTTTTGAGGGACAACTGGTTGCATGCCCATCACGTTTCTTTCGGGCTAAATGGATACAGGAAACATGACCACTGTTTGAGAATTTTTGCTAACTTTGAAGTTAATTTTACTTTCACCAAGTCGATCGACAATTAACGGGGATATATATGAAGGTTTCATCATAACTACTATTGCTGGTAAAAAAAAAAAAAAACTATTATGGACTTCAGTTCGTATGTACTTGAATCATCACTGGTGATAGAAGTTCTCCAATAGAACGATCACATGAAGGTTGTTCCTTTCCATGAGAGACATTTTATCTCTCACTTGCACTTGATGAGTATAATAACAAATCCTGATGTGTATAACTACTTGTTGGTTCAAACATTTACACACACACACACAAGGTTTGAAGTAAAGGTATATTTGGGAATTAAAAAATTACCCACAGTAATTCGAGTGTGATGTATTGTTACTGGCAAAAAAGTTGTCACCTCAAGAGGAGAGCCCTTTGAACGGAAAGCGAAAGATTAGGAAAAGACCTCAAAAAATTAGACAGAAGTAAAGAAAGAAGCGTTGCTTTTGAGATGCATATTAATCAAATAGTTGCCACAACAATAAATTAAACTGGGTGTGTGTGGGGTGAAAACAACGTCCTTTTCACAAAAAGAATAAAAAGCGAAGTGAAGAAAGTGGATACTTATAAATGCAAAGGATTGAATATATATCTTCATAGCTCAAGAGGAGCTAAGAAAGCGGCATGTAGGGTTTTAAAAGAAGATCCATGGAGATAAACTCGCCCCCTTTTCTTGCTTTATTTAAAATGGTGTGCCATTTGGCTGCTGCTGCACCTAACTTTTGTTCACTCAACTTATGGCTCTTTTTTACGTACTATTATTACATGCTATCGAATGGGGTGGGCGTAAGATAACTGTGGATAAAAGTGTTACTATTGAACTTTGTATTATTTGAATTTTCCGTGCACTAAAAAGTGAAAAGGTTGGGTGAGTTCCGGAGCTCACCAGTTTCAGCCATTACATGTCCAGTTTCTTACTAACTATTGAAAGAATTTTTAGTAGCTATGTATTATTTAAATATTACATTAACCTCGTTTAAATCTTACGAATCGAATACTACTTAAATGTGATAAAGTGCTTAAATACTCTGAAAGTGTTCACAAATGAGCACCTGGCATTTGAAAGTTTTTTTTTTGTTCTTATTTTTCAGAAGTTTTATTTAGTAGCATTATTACTCTGAGTCATTGTCTGTCATTGAGTTTGACAGTTAAAGACATGGATCAAATCACATAATTTAATGTTCAAATTTAATGATGAATAATAGCTGAGGTATTTTTATTATGAAAATAAACTTATGGGATGTATAAAAGTCAAAACAAAATTTTAAATACCGTGTGCTCATTTATAGATACTTTCAGGGTATTTAAGCACCTTGTTCCTACCTAACCCATGCCATCAACTAACTTTGAGAACAATTTCATAATCCAAAATGTAATTTATGTTTTGTAAGAGCTTGTGAATTATTAATTATTTTATTTTAAAAATACCCTTTTTATGTTTGCTTTGTATAAGTTAATCTTGTATCCAGAATCAAATGAAGTATAATTAGTACAGTAAAAAAGAAAACATGGGTTTTTTTTTTGGCATAAAAAATCCCACAAGAAAACTGGGATTATTTCAAGCCTTGAAGACACCTGAGACAGAATGGCTACAAACTCTGTTTCTATGCTATTTTGGGTCCAGCGAGGCTATAACGTAACCCTGATATAAACCCAGTGGGCGGGGTCCTTCGACACCCTGTGGGAATTGATCTCCATGATGCGCGTTACTATATTCTTTTATCTCCTAGTGAATATTGGCTTAAATTTGTCTTTTACACATGAATATCACATGTTTTCTTTGGATGCTTTCGTTTTGAAACTAAACGCGTAGGACCGTCAATGCTTTCATAAACACCTGACCTTTTTCCCCCATTGGTTCCTTTTGTTGGAGAAGAAAATTCTTGACTTTTGATTGAAGAAGATGGGACGCTTCGGCACAACAAAAGCCAGCATATCCTTGCCCAATAATTAAATGCAAGTTATTTTTTTAACTAAAAAGTTTAGGTAAATTAAGCTTTATGGGTTCATTATAACCAAGACAAAGCAGGTCACTCCAATAAATGCATCACTTCAATACCCTTGGTTTGTTCTGAAAGCTTGAGTTGGCATCTGAAGTAGTGATTAGCAAGCATCAATTGTAATGGCAGGACATACATACACGCATGCGCTTCTTTAGGACCCGAGGTTTGTGGGATTTTTTCAAGGGAAAAAAAAATAAACAAGCTCATAGCTCATAATTGAAAATTACCTATTTCGTTTTAAAATAATTGTTGTTTTAATCAACAAACTGTTGGTTAAAGTAATATACGGACTTATTCTTATAAGAAAAATAATACAAATTCGAATTCCAAGAAGCATATTTGTTAGGAGAGGTGAAACTTCCTTGCACTCTAAGCCTTGAAAGGAAAAACCCTTTATCAAATTTAAAAAAAAAAATTGTTGTTTTAAATGTTACTTTTGTCTTAAGATACTGTCATTATATTAATTTATTCTGTACACATTTTATACGGGGTTCTGAATGTTATGACATTTTAGTATATCTATATTTTAGTTAAATATTGTTAGATTTTATTACAATATAAGTTATTTAATATTATTCTCGATCCTTAATATAAGAACTAGTTTGACTTTCGATTTGATTTTAAACATAATACTCCAATCCACTTTGTCTTTCATATTTATCTATTTTTTTAAAAGTAATTTTTATAATAGTTGTATGTATTAAATGTTCCATCAACTGATAATTTTAACTAATATATATGATTAGCTAAGGTATTCTAGAAAAAGTAACACATATTTATTACAAATAACTAACTTAATTAATTTTTGTAACTTTTCTAAACTAGTCAATTAGATCTAATATTAAAGACAAGAAGTAGCATTCTTCTTCATCTGCCCACATAACTTTTAAATAAAAATTCATTAAGCAGATAGAGCGATGGAAGGGGATCTGAATCAACCAAAATATTGACCGATTCCAAGTATGAAAGCAGAAAGCGAAAGACAACAACCTTATTTCATTGATCACTGAATCAATTAGGGAACGAAAGAGAATGATTGGGTATAACGCATAGAAAAGGGAAAACAGAAAATGAGGTGAAATAATGCTATTAATTCTTTTCTTTTTCTTTTTTAAAAAAGGATGAAGTATAACGTTTACAGCACATTAGAATGGAAACCTGCGGGCGTTTCTGATATATTTAGGAGGCAAGTTCTGAACAAAAGGAGGAGCACAATGAATTGCTAGAAATAAGCTAAAGTCTTTTTGTTTTTTTGCCAACGAGAGAGCTAAAGACTTGTTAAAACAGTTCCTAGAATTAAAATGATTTCTGTAACGAAGCGTTGCTTTTGGGATATTTATTAAATAGATCCCACTACAAGGTCGGTTAAGTATAAACAATAAAATAACAACGTCTCTGTTGTTGATTTACACAAAAATTTTAAAAAAAATAATTGAAAAGCCAAAGGACTGAATCCATGAGAACTGAGAACTGGGAACTGGGAACTGGGAACTGAGAAGGCTTACCCCTCCTCTTGGGCTATTTAAAGAAGGTTGTCCATGCCATTAACTACATGTTAACCCCAAACTCTTACCACAATATGTATTCCTTTTATATGTACAAATAGAATGCAAAACTTGCCCTGTTCCTTGCCTGGAGTGTTCAATTTATACGAACTCTTTTAAATCAAATCGTGTTTCAATTGCTCCTCTTTAGCCATTTAAAACTAGGTCAGGTAATACAAGCATAGCGAAAAAGGAATCGGAACTCTCTCAATATATGAAGAGAGATAAACTATTCACATCAATTTTATCTTGCGGTGAAAAATTTCTCTCTGTTTTGGTCCGTTATAGTAAATTAGTGACAGAGGTGACGATTCCATCTGCTGGTTTTCTCACATGAAATAGGAAGATGAAAATGGTACTGCTGGGACTTGAGTCATGAAATCGTTATTAAGAGTCTATATATTGGGGAAAAAAAAATCAGGGCTTATGTGATTTTATTATCCATTTTGTTGTTCTTAAAAACAAAACAATTCTGTAGAGTAATGTCTTAGAATAAATTTTGCAAACAAAAAATTAAAATGAGGTTAAAATATCGTAGCAAGCAGCTCAATCTCAAATGCTCAAATTGCAGTCAAACCTAAGTTTTTCAGGGTAATGACCCCCTCCCTGAAAAGCAGCTGCGACTCTACTAAACACTTGTTTAGGCTCAAATACAATTCATCAGGAAGAAGAAATAGGAGGTTGTTAACTAACGTAGTATTCACAAACTCCAAAATCACATCTTGTTGCTGTATTACTCATATTAGATTACATAAATAGGGAAAAGGCCATAACAGATCAGATTATTCTGATTCAAATATACTACACAAGCATCTTGATGTGGTAATGAGATACGCCCACATATCATAATGAAATTCATTGGCTTACAAAGAAAGCAAAGCTTATACTCCTCCTAATTTTCTCTTGAGGACTTGGAGCTTGCCGATGAGATGTTGCTTTTGGCCTGAGCAGATACTGCTGAGGTGTTGCTTCTTGTATGCGAACTCTGGTTGGAGCTTGAGTCAGTGAAAAAAACTATATTCTCCTGGTTGTCAACAAACACTTGGAGGGATCTTGGAATAGGAGGCAGATTCACATCCAAAACACCCTCAAGTATTTGAACTATCTGACCCATGGATGGCCTGTGACTCTCTTCATCTTGCACGCACCAGGAAGCAAGTTTTATTATCCTAGTCAGCTCTTCAGCGTCTGCATTTCGCTCCAAGGCAGGGTCTAGAAGGTCAAGAACATCGCCTCCTTGGATTACTACATTTGCAGCGCTTGTAGGAAAGAACTTCACCTGACCATCTTCAGATGCCTCGGAATTTCTTCTACCTGACACAAATTCAAAAAGCATCATTCCGTAGCTGTAAACATCAGCTTTTGCAGTGATAGCCACCCCAGAAATCCACTCTGGGGCAAGATAGCCTCTTGTCCCCCTCATGGTTGTGAGGACTCTGCTGAAATCCCTTCCAACTAGTTTTGCCAGGCCAAAGTCTGCAACTTTTGGGCCAAAATCAGAATCTAAAAGAATGTTTTCTGGCTTTATGTCACAATGTATGATGCAGTCTCTGCACTTCTCGTGGAGATAAGTTAGTCCCCTCGCGATTCCTAGAGCAATTTGGTACCTTAATTTCCATTCTAATTTCTTGGAGTTCTTTTCTTGAAACAGATGGGCGTCCAATGAGCCATTTGGCATGTAATCATAAACCAGAAGCTTTCTGTTGCCTTCAGAGCAGAACCCACGAAGACGAACAAGATTCACATGTTGGACTGTACCTATAGTACTGACTTCTGATCGAAACTGTTTCTCACCTTGGCTTATGCTTTCAAGCTTTTTCACTGCTATGACACTGGAATCCGGCAATGTGCCTCTGAAAACAGAACCAAAACCTCCTCCTCCTAGTTTTTCAGAGAAATTCTTGGTTGCGTTTTGTAAATCTCTGTACCCAAATGCCATCAATGAACCCTCCACCGATTTTCCTTTTCCAACAATTCTTCTTCTTCTGATTATCACAAATAACAGAATGGCCAGGAGAACCCCTAAACCACCTACAATGCCCACCACAATACCAATAATTTCTCTACTTTTCCGTTTAGTAGCAGAAAACTCAGAAGCTGCAAGCTTTAGATATAAAGTTCCTCCGTTGCTGTCATCTTGAGAAAGTTGTTGCAGACTTAATAAATCTCCATTCCAAACAGAACAACCGTTACCGTCATAAGCATAAGCAGCACAAGAGCAATTGTTCAAGCACATGGATTCGCATTCACCAGCTTCCCCTGCTCGCACAGATTTTGCATGTTTAGGTAAGGCCACGTTTGGCATTGCCAAAAACCTATCTTTCTCTCTGTTAGGTGATGTTGGATTCTCACATTGCAACTTGGTTCTCCTCACACACCCACCTGAGTGATCCTGCAGATCCCAATCAGTTTGAGACTTTGGCTCGAAACCGGTCAAGCAAGTACAAAATGGCTGGGAATTCTCATTGCACCTCCCAAAAGAGCCACAAAAAGCATAAACTTCACACTGTCGTCTTGGCTGAGACCAAAACAAATTCCACTGCTTGGTGCTTTCTAGCCATGAGAGTTGCTGGATCTGTCCCGAGATGCCCATCACGAAACGAGATATAATAGAAGAGTTATACATGGAGTAAGTGAAATAGCTCTCGTTCTCGTTTGAAACAAAGGTGAAATTGTATAAGAAATTCGCCCTCATTTCAGGAACCAAGCTGAAAATTTGGCCATTCCAAGGACCACTTGTCCAATACTCTTCAGACTTGTTCCAAAGAATTAAGTACGATGTGGTTCCTTTCGGGTCTAGCTCGAGGGAGAAGAGACCCGTCGCTGGATCATCTTCGTTCTTCCATGAAGTGAGATATTGTGGCTTTTTCGTTTTATTGTCGAGTTTGATTTTACCTCCAGGAAGCCACGTGTCGGTTGGGTTATCAAAAGTCTGCCATAAGTTTTCTGAAGACTCGGGCTTGTCTCTGAGGACGAGATTCCCAGAATCCAGGAGGACAGCAACAACAGACTTTGATGTGGTGGAAGTCAAGTTTGTCGACCAAACTGGGATTTGGGACCCGTTGAGGAGAATCAAATTACCGTTTGATACAACTAATTTGGCTGAATTTTTATCAGAGACGGGGCTGTCTCTGTTTGCGACCCAAACAATGGTCCGTTGAGAGATCTTTTTATACCAGATGCCTATATAGTAGTTTGAGGAGTTACCTGGCTTGAAGAAACCCAATTCGAAGACACCGCCGGATGAGATGATGGTTTGATCCCCAGAAAGAGTTTGATTTGCAGAGATGGTATCAGCAGCCAGCGAAGGTACGGTGTGGAAAGAGAAACAGAGGAGAACAGCAGAGAGAAAGCACCACAGGTTCTCCATGTTTTTCCACGGCTTCACAGAAGCAGAGGAAATGAGACAGAAGCGAGATGTTTTATTGTCGGGGAAGAGGTATGACCTGGTCGTTTTGGAAAATTGACTGTTACGCCCTTTTGGCGATCAACAAGAAGATTTGCGGGCAGATTGCAGAGGCTGTGCTGTGCGGATAAAAATTGTCTCTGATCACGGGTCGTCAACTTCTCGTCATTGAGACTAAAAGCCTTCAAGGGCAAGCTATTCCGACGTCGTTCTCGGGCATTTAATTAACATCTTGGCGACGCTTCTGTACAGTGTTCTGTTCGGTGCTTATCGGTCATTTGAGAGAAGGCTCTGCCATGGCAGTATCCGCGTTTTGAAGTCATGGCGTGTGAAAAATGGAGGCGAAGAGTCAAACCGCAGTTTGTTGCTTTGGGTAAATTTCAAGGCGGCATATTTGACTTTCGCATGCGAGGGTGGCTGCGGCATCCCAGTGGCGCATTATTTGTTTTTGCTTGCCAATCACCACCCAATTGGCGTCCACTAAATATAATTCATATCAGAAAGACATCCAAAAGTTATCACGCAAGGTTGACGTCTTATTTAAATCTAGGTAGACCAAATACAAGACATACAGCTCGAATTTGTTTCCCTTATTCTGCTGCTATAAATAATAATAAGATAATGGCGAACGAGTGGAAAAATTGTTAGTTGAAGAAAAGACAGAGTGAGATAAATGTATTTGTTACGGGGAAACGCACTGGCACTGCAATCTCTATCACCGCAAAATGCATTGATGTGAGTGGGGACACAGATAGGGATTGGATTTTCAAACCCCGTGTTCGTGGGTCGAAGACTGAGATTTGCATGGCGGTCATTTCTTTGCTTTGCTTTTCTTTGATTTTAATTTTGATCAGGACTCTCATTTTCTCATGGTCGATGAATGATGAATCCTCTTGCTTGCCTTTTCTAAAATTTAAGATTCTACCTATAAAATTAAAAAAGGATCACCCAAAACACCAGAACAAACACCCCGTGTGCCATCTCACATTTGACTTTTCAAGCCTAGACTTGTTCTGAACCTCGTGGTTGGATTTTTAAAATCCCCATAGACACATGTCATCCTTTGAAACGGAGGAATACAACATTGTTTATTTACACGCAAACGCCCCCAAGGAGTTTTTTTCTTTTCTTTTGTATTTTTTGTTTCTGAGGGTGAGCCTTAGAGCAACAATAAGGCTACTGTCAAGTGATTCCACCTGATGAGAGCCTTGTACACTGAGCTGCTTCTTCTTTTTTTTTTTTTGGGGTTTCTGACCCGCTTATCTGCTGCAGTTTTTTTGCCAACGTCAGATCTGATGCAGTTAATTTACCAAAAAGACAGGACAAAAAGGGAGAAAAAAAAAAAACAATAAAGCCCAGCAGAAACACAAGTTTACGAAACGCCAGTCGTGTTGACTTAAAAACGCGAGCGCGCTCCAAGCGATGAACTTGGTTCTGTTGCATAGGCTTGGCTTTTATAGGCATGAAAATAGGGATAATTAATATATAAGTCCTTATAGTTTCAACTGGTTTTTAATCAGGTCCCTATAATTTTTTTTCTTTTTATCAGGTCCTTATACTTTCATATATTTTTAATCAAGTCCTTATATTTTTTTTTCTTTTTATCAGGTTCTTATTGTTTTACTTTGTTTTTAATTAGGTCCTTGTAGTTTTTATTCTTTATTTTACAAATAATAACATTTTAAAAATAATAAATTATTGTAACAATCTTATGTTAATATTCTTTTAAATTTTTAGTTAAACAAATATATTATTTATTTTCAATTCGAATTTTTATAATTATAAAATTCAAATTATAATAATAAATTTTTCTAAAATTAAAATATGATTATAAATAATTTATACTTAAGTATAATTATTATTCTGATTATTAATTAATTACTAAATGATTATATTAATTAGTTTGTCCAATTATATAATTATTAATTTAAAATGAAATTAATTTTAAAGAATAAAGTTAATAAATAATTTTTCAAAAACTACAAAGCACCTAATTAAAAAATAAGTGAAACTATAAGGACCTGATAAAAAGAAAAAAAAATAGAAGGACCTAATTAAAAACACACGAAAGTAAAAGGATCTGATAAAAAGAAAAAATTTTATAAGGACCCAATTAAAAATCAGATGAAACTATAAGGACCTGGAGATTAATTATCCCCATGAAAATATAATAAAGTTTTTTTTTTTTTATGCTAGGCATAAATATTTTTTCTTATTAAAGACAATTTTATTTGAGATATTGTTGAACGCTAAATATATGTATCTCTCCCTACTGAAGGTTACATCCAATGTCATTGGTAAATATATAATAAAGTTTTTTTTAATACAAAAAAATATATAATGACTTCTGTGACGGAACGGTGTCTTAGTGGGCCAAAATAGGCCAAGAATTGGTCCGATGGGATTTATCTTTGATGCCGAAGAAAGTGGTTTCACATGGCTTATCGTTTGACTTAATTAATTGTCAAACATTACCGACTTGAACCTCGGAATTTGGATATGTCTGCACCATAATTGAAAAAGCATATTATATAAAAGAGTTTAGGAAAATTTGCTATCATCTAAGAACAGAGAAAATCTCCAAGGAACCAGAATACGCAAGTAACTTGTTTTGTACAATTTAGTAGGCAACTCCCAAGTACAAGAACATGAATGCGAACCATCCTAAAAAGGTTCACTCGTGAAAATATTAGATTAGCACAGTTGTTAGGCTGGATATATTTATAACATCGTCAGTTCTCTTCTGTAAAACCAGACATGTCGATGTAAACAATGACCCCCAAGATGAAGACATAATCCATGAAACTTCACTATGGCATTTTTCCACGGCATCCGACGTTGAAATTACTGTACTCATGCATATATAGCATAGATGAATTCTCCCCTCCGTATCTGCGGTTGACTATATTTTTCATTAAACTCAGTTACACGAAACAAAGGCGTAGGTCATAGGAATGTGCTTGAAAAGAGCTTGGGACGGAGGTCATAGGAATGTGCTCTTACGATCAGATTCTCAGGGAGCTCTGAAGCTTCTGCAGACGGACCCCCCTGACCTACACGAGGACTTCAACCTGATTATGGAAGCCAAGGAGATGTTGCAACGGGATGGGCGTGTGAGACTACAATACTTAGCTAGAGACGACAATCAGGTGGCGGACTCCTTAGCAAAAAGAGCTCTGGCGAATCCTTACGGCCTTCAACTTTTGTGTCCCGATGCTGTTACCCGTTTTATGAGATTAGGCCCTGGAGATTAGCTTGTAATCTTGTTTTCTTTCCCTTCTATCCAAAAAAAAAAAAAGGCGCTTTGAGCCTCTGCTTTCCAATAGATACAACAGCAGCAATGAATTTTGGCCCTTGATATATGTTACAAAGGCAACATATGTAGTGGGAAAAACCCCACACACACACATACACACACATTTTGGATTCCCCATAGCGTCCAAATTCATGAAATGTTCGGGAACATATGAAGTCACAATTTCGAGTTATTTCTATTTTTTTTTAATCTTATTTATAAGAAATTTACTCTTCTTTGAGTACTCTATGAATCTCGACATTGTAGGAATCATGCTGGTAAAAGGGTGAAATGGCAAATACTTTTACAGAAAGAGCATAAGTAGGAAAATCAGAAATGTTTCCGAGTTGTAAATGACAACATTATCTGTAACGGAAATAATGCCTTGAATTACAAATTCATAGACGCCACTTTCTTTCTGACCACCGCAGCCCACTTTCATCTGGGCGTAAAGATAGTAACTTCGCCCAATATCTAGCTGGTTGTATCCAAAAACAAATTATAGTTGGGTCTTGTGGGCCTTCTGAAATGGTGGGTTAACTAATCCAGGATAAGCGGCCCAAATTGAGAGTCTCCTTGAATCTCCCTCAAGTCTGGGAATCGGAGGCGCAGAGCCGAACCGATTCCAGAAAATACAATCATGGCTTTGAAGCTGCCTTTGCTGAGAAGGCTCTCAAGGTCGGTGAAGCTCTCACTAGCATTCCCATCTTCAAATTCTTACTCTTTGGTCCATGGGACCCGGCTTCTTCCTTTAAAGGCGTCGCAAATTCTGGGTTTCTTTGAGAATCTTCATCTGCCTCCTTCTTCAACTCCTTCCCGAAGCTTTTGCTCTCGCAGTTTGAATGTTGAAGGCCCCACTGCTATTGATTACCGGTATGCAGTCTCCTTTTGTGACTTGGTTCATATTTTCCTATGGAACGCTCCCGCCCGAGTTAATAGTGTTCTATTTGATCCTCAAAACCAAAGAAAATGGGGGAAAAGGTAGTTTCCCGGAAATTGCAAATTCATCAGAATTATCTGTTGGTTGGGTTCATTTGCAGTCACTTAACTGCATCAACCATTATGGTTAAGTTGCTTGGTTAAATTTAAGTACTGAATTACATATGCCATTACAGTTGTTATTGAATTGGTTTACCTTTCTTATTTTATGCAACAAAGTTGTGTAGTTAATAACATTATCGCATTGTTGGCGTTGTTTCAATTAGAAATGGGCAAGAATAGGTTGGTAATGATTGATGTGAATGCAGTTCTATACTGCAGGAGGATGAATTTCACAAACTGGCAGATACTACAATACATGAACTACAAGAGAAACTCGAGGTATCTCTAGCTATTGTTTAATCAGAGTATTGACATCCACAACTGATTTTTGAGTTGATTTATCATCCATATTATATGATATTTATGTCTTTGGGAAATGTTCTGTAACTGTGATGGAAACACGATCGAAATATTATTTTTATGTTGTTTAAAATCTTACATTTAGGCACTTATCATCTGATTTTGCCTTGTTGATTGATAGGTTTATGGAGATTCCGTTGAAGTTGATGGATTTGACATTGACTATGGGGTGAGGACAGTTGTCTGGGACTATTAGCAAATGAAAATTGATAATCAAATATTTATCGAAAGGGAAAATAAAAGTTTTTAGATTTTTAAATTACAAGTTGATGCCGAACGAATCAAATTTTCAAATTTATAACTTGATAGCCGAAACTTAATTTGATTATTTGGTATTCTAAAATCATATTTCTTAAAGGTTTTTTTTTTTTAATTAAATCTTTTTTGGAATTGGTCATTTCCACATTTCGCCTGTTAGTTTTGAGAAGCGAATTTCTATTATGGAGTGTGTATTATGTGTTTTAATATGTCATAGCATTTTGCAGAATGATGTGTTGACTGTAAAACTGGGGGACCTGGGCACCTATGTGTTAAACAAACAAACACCAAATAGACAAATATGGCTGTCTTCTCCCATCAGGTATTTTTTTGTGTCTATCGGTTGCCTTCCATTCAGAATGTTCCATGCATGGTTTTTGTCTTGAAATCTTTTAGCTGTTTCTTGCACAGGAATATTTGTGCTGTAGGTTGCATGCAAAGTAGTTCATTTTGTCAAGTAAGAAGCATGCTAGCTGCGTGTGCTTTACATGCTGAGCTGTTCTATTATGCATGAATACCAACATCTCCCAGATAAATGCCAAATTTTGTCAAAAGATCATTAGAAGGTTCACATAAATTATAATGTGTAGGTTGTACCACTCTGGATAGTTATTGACATTGAAGTTAAATCCCTTTGACTTGTCATTGGTCTTACCTTATCGAGAGAGATGAGGTAGTAGGTGGTAGAGATGCGATTGCAGAACTCCGCCAAGTAATTAACTGGTTTAAAATCTCCTCTCTGCCGTTTTTGAAACTTCTGACATGCAGGATTTGAGATAAGGAAAGATTTATGTGCAGTGTTTGCGAAAGAACCATTTACTCATGTTGGTTTTCACTTCTGTAAAAATTTTAACTTTTTCATATTCAAACAATGAGTAGGGAGGAGATTTGATGTTTATAGTGTGTCTTATAATTTTGATGAGATGGCTGTAGTTGTAGTACCCTGTATGTGGAGATTTGAATACTTCATCCTTCCAAGAACATAGGTAGACAAACCTATTCATGCACTTTTGAAAGAGTATCTTACAAGCATCATATGTCCTTTCTTTTCTGACGGTTACTTCAGTAAATCACTAGTTTAGCTCTCATTGACGTTGTGATTGATTATAGTGATTTAGACTATCTTGTTACTTTGGAGGCCTCTGTTATTCCAAATCTTCAGGTTTAATTATATTTGTTGAAGGATAATACGATGGAGAACATTGTGAGTTTACTCACCATTGGACGTATTCTGCGTCTAAATTTAGGCATTAAACTAAGAATCTTGAGATGCATTTTAAGGGTGAGAAAACGCAAACCCATGGCCCTCTATAGAGTTTTCTTTTTTTGAAGCAAAGACATGTTGGTCCTCTGCACAGTTATCAGATGCAGCCTTGCAGGAAACTTTTATCCTTATCATGGATTCATGGGCGTATCGCTCGTCTAATATAGCTAAGATCAGGGCGGTTGCTCACTGAAAAATGTGTTTTTGGTCTGCACCAACTGTTGGATGAAATATATTTTAACCATTTTAGCTTTTTCTGTACCTGTTTCATGATCTCTTAGATGCCTGTCCAATGGATCTTATCTTTGTTTGCAGTGGTCCATCTAGGTTTGATTGGGATCAAGAAGCTAGAGCTTGGATTTATAGGCGGAACAAAGCAAGGTTGTACAAAGTTTTAGAAGACGAATTTGGGCAGTTGTGTGGCAAACCCATAGTTCTTTCCTAGCTGTCGGGAAAGATTCCCTTCAATCTGAGTTTCATTTATGAAAAAGAAATCAGTGATGATGAATTTTGACGTTCATGTGTACTTTTAGCCTCTCTTTTCGCCTTTACACCTTTTTATTTCATTGTATTAATAACACTGATTTGGAGAAGTCGAGTGTACCATCTAAATAATAATCTCCACAAGAAATTCAGGCGTAACCATGCTGTCGTCAGCTAGAAGGTTTTGAGGAAGTGTAGTTACAATCGTAGTGGACATACCATTGCATTAAGTTTACGTATTCAACTAGCATTTTGGCATGCATTGCGAGGTTTAATTGAGCCGCTACTGCAAAGTGAAAACTAATCGGTTCGCATGATGTCCCTTGATTAAAATCAAGTTCATCAAATTAGCAGAGTTATGCGCATGCCCCGTCTGTAACAATCGCAGTTACTTCTGCAATGGCTGGTGGCCCATGCTCCATTTTGCGGCAGAATACTGGCACCTATTATGACCTGACTTCTCCACAGTCTGACCATTCCTTATGTTTGGTGGAAGCCAATTTAATAGGGTGCCATTCCCCTCTGCACAATCTGGTGGCCCATGAATGTCCAAATGTCAGTCACTCGTCTTCGCCAATTCATCCCCTTTCAGCTCTCCGTGCGGCAGTGCGAACTTTCTGGTGAGGAAGTTTTTACTTCTGAAGCCAACTGCCGATTTCTATGGGTCCACAAAATTAATACTCCTCCCTGTCCTTGTTATAAAATTCATAAATAAGGAACATTTAGTTAAAAATAAAAAATAGATTAGAAACCCTTATAATAAATGAGAAAAATGATATAAGAAAATGTGTGGAAAAATGTAACAAGAGAAAAAATAATTACAGACAACATTAAGAAAATACATTAAATATGAAGATAAATATAAATTAAAGCTTTCAAAATAGATTATACTCCTTGCTAAATTTAAAGGTCATAAATAATATTTTTATAGTTTCGCACAAAGATTTCCGCAAGAATTATATGTTAAACATAGAACATGAGGTCGAAATCATGCTTCAGTTTATGTAGTCCGATCACTAATGTCTGATCATGGAGACAAACTTGGCCAGTTTTTACAGCAAGTACTCGATTTGAGAATGTGAATGTGGGCGTTATGACGACATCTTAGTCCATCCGTGTCGTCTTGTTTGGTTATTACTTGTCAATCAAGGCACTAGTGCAATCATGCTTTCGTTCGTTTCACAACATTTTGCTACGGGTTAGTACAGAAGTATATGCAGCACCGTTGATCCAATAATGGAGGCGTGATTAGTGGTCGCTTTAATTGTTCAGACATATACAGGGGAGGTTTTCAAGCTAAGAAGAAACAGCATTTGAAGCTTGGAAATGGAGGGAAAGCGCTGAGCCTGGAACAAACATATCCCTTGAAACAGATCGGATTTTGTGTGTCTCCAATGATATGCTCCCTTCCCTTTCATTTCAAGTATGAGTCATTTCCAACTATCTTATGTGTATGGATAAAAATAATTAAAAGTATTAAATTTATCACAAAATTCAACTAGTTTTTAATATTATTTTTGTTAATTGCACTAATATTCGACTCCGTATTAAGTTTTGCTTTTTCACTTCTCAGATATAGGCATATATGAAAAAATAAAATTTAATACTCTTTAAAAGTTAAAACTATCAAATGCCTTGTAAAAAGAACGCCTTCTATATATGTGTGTATGCATATCAAAAAAGTAAATTTTTTTTAAAAATCATTTCATCCATTTTTATTTGACATTATAATAAAAAAAATATTCGTCAACTTTGTCAAAATCAAATCCTTCCTTCCAGTGAGCCGAAGTCCTAAACACGAGAATATCTCGAATGGTGGAAAAAAAAAAAAAGGAGAATATTTCATGGCCCAAAAAAACACCAAGCATGTGTTCCTTTACGACACCAATAAAGTGAAGTAACCCCCTGAAAGTCATTTTGAATATAATTACGTGGATATTCACAGTTAACTTAAAAAGAATTGGAATATATCTAAAAGACGCTAAACCGGGCAGAGAGATGACAAGGACTAGCCAGGAAGAGAGACCCGGTAGCGTTTTCCCTTTTATTAATGAAGTGGCTGGTGATGAATGACGAGAGGCAGCCCACATGTTTTCGTAATGAAAACATTGAAAAAGGGAACCTTGTACGACAAACAATTATTGATAAAACAAAGAATTTGGAGCTCACACAGTGAAGAAGATGAAACGGTAGGAAGTGAGATGAGAGGAAGCGCCTCTGTTGAAAGCGGAATAATAGGGACAGGGTCACATGTCGGGGGTTTGAAGCCGTCCAAAACTGAAAAGCAAACAACAATATATTCAGTTTCATGATAAAAGAAAGGCGAAAAACAAACAAAAGTGAGTGATTTCTGTTGTCGTTTTCAGGGCATTGAGGAACTTCAGCTGCGCCAAAAACAAAGCATATGGAACCGCACCTGCCACAAAGCACGCCATTCCTCCTCGTCCTTACGCACCCTTAACAAATCTGCACCACATGAACCAGTCAGCCCACTACCACCTCGCTTTTTAATTTTTCTCCTTCTTTGGGTTATTCTCTGACTTTCCAACGAGTCCTATTTCTTTCTCACTCCCCCCCCCCCCCGGGGGGCCTTGACATGATTTTGATGTTGCTTTTGTGTGAGTGCATGAAAACTAATCATTTCAAAACGTGAACAGCTCAACACACGGGTTTTGTCATCTCTGAGACTGGTCAGCTCATCAATCCTATTCCTTTATAATGTGTTGCAAATACGAGTTGAGAGAGATCATCCCACAAAAACTAACCCACTAGATAAAGATAGTCCTTAAACTTGTTAGAAATCCCCCTTTTTGTGAATTTTTTTGATTTAGGACTCATAACAAAATGTTGGTTCAGTCGTTTGTAATATGTTTCACCTTCGTATTTTAGGGGGCCAGCTCAATGGGAAACACAAGAATTTAATAGCGGATGTATCCATTCACTATACTATTGGGTCCATTTAATGGTAACTTTAGCAGAACTAAATTTTAAAGCTGAATTTGTCGAGCCAACACTTCAATAATATGCGGGGCCCACTCATGATTTATCCTTATAGGGAGCGATATAAAGATCACCCCAAGATAAGCATATCTATATCTTTATCCCCATCAACCCGTACTGTAATAAAAAAATTAATAACTAATCTCAAGCGGAGGAAAGCTCCTCATAGCCACAAGTTTGCTTGCAGATCCGGTCAAGTATTTTAAAAATAAAAATATCTTTTGGAATCATCACCATTCATTAATCCTAGTACTAATCCAGACAGCATTTTAGGATATGCCTACCCTGTGCATTTCCGAAATTAACCTTGTATCATTAGCAAGAGTCCCGGCCTAAACCCAGCACCACTAGGGGCACGTCACGACATTTGGCAGACCAAACGCGCATTATCTTTCACTTAATTATTGGTCAAACTATACTGTTCATACAACGAATAGAACCAGGGGCACTTTGATTAAAGGAAAACACTTCATTGACTCTGGATCACAAGCCAACGGAAGGCACACGAAACATTCATTCCGTTTTTGAGATTCATTTCTAAATCTCAAAATTCAATTGATCAAAATCGAGACTTCAAATTTCAGGAAAATAATTTTTCCCGAATACATTGGCTATATTGCCGTCGGAGGTAATTATGACTTTCAAACACTTGTTCGTGAGTTAAAACGTACTGCTATTTTGTCGAAGTCTGAAATCTATAATCCTCCTCCGCCTTTTAATATAAGACCCAATTCTTGAATTGATTTTAGTTCTAAATATAAGATCCATTTCTCATATTTATCAATTTTCTCTAAATTACCTCTACAGATACTCCATCAATTATAATCAAGTAGAAGAAGGAGATGACGTATTAAAAAAGATGATTATGATGTTTTAGGAAAAATATGTCACTTTTCTTATAATTAACTAACTTACCTAACTTCTTTAATCTAATCAAATTAGTTAAATGGATCTTATATTAAAGACTGAAAAAGTAATACTTTTCCATTACTAAATAAAAAACTCCTGTTGTGATATAAATTACACTAAAAAAAATCTTATATTTAATACAGAAGGAGTATTTATTACATAGTAAACGACAAGGTTCAAAGTTAATCACAAAAACAAAACTACGAGTTTCTGGTAAAACTACGAGTTCATTGTCACTGTCCACGCAACAACAAATTTTATTTTCAGAAAGCATGAAAATAAGATGTCTGATCAGTAGTGCAATTAGTTAATCAATAATAAATAATTAATAAAATATTAATATCTGATAGTACGAATTCCATTTGGCTCGCGTCTCCAGAACAATCACCTTCCAATACCAATCTTAAACCTGCGTGGGCCGTTCATCTCTACGGCGATCTGTACGTAGACACCGAATGCGATGCCAGCCCATCGTCCCGTGTTTCACGGCGGCGTTCCCCGTGGTCACCACCAATCTTCTCTACTGCTTCGTTAACTCCGTCGTCTCACCCGCCATCAGTTGGACCCTGAACGTCCCATAACCAAAGTCACGTTGTTTCCAGAAACCATAACAGTCAATTTCAAAACTCAAAGAGGAGAGAAATCCAGAAATATGGCGGAGACAACAAGATCACAAGATACAAAACAAAAACTTGAGTAAAAATAATAAAGAAATCTGAGGGAAACCTGGAAATTATTTTTGGATGCATTTTCACGCCTTCGTTTCAAGGAAACTGCTGTTCGTGATTCAGAGACATTTCTGTTGCCGTTATTAGACTCATCGCTGCTCGAAGAAGTTGCAGGCGGTGGGGGCGTCGAGGAGGACCAAGGGACTATTTGATGATCGGCCTCTCCATCACCGCCTACCTCATCGCCGTCGGCGTCATCGTCGTTGTTTTCGTCAAGCATGGCATCGTCGTCATCGTCTTCCGAGTTTGTTTCGGTGTCATTGCCTCCTTCGCTTCCCTCGCCGTCCTCGTCGCTTAAGTTCATTCCTCCGTCACAGTTCCGGCAAACCGAAACGGTGTTTCCGAGAACAGCACCGGAGGCCTTCCATGGCGTTGGAGACTGGCACGCATGACATAGAAGGGTCCGGGAGTGCCTGGCAACCAAGAAATTAGCTCCGTGAACCTTGGCATCGCAGTCCCAACATAAACTAGCCTGGTCGGATTCACAGTAGGTCCTCGCCGGAACCCTGCACAGCTCGCAGTTCTTCATTTCTAGTCGTGTCAAAACGGGGCTGGTCTTCTGTTAGTCTACTGTATTTCTATGTGATTTCTTGCTCTCATTTCCTTTTTATACGAATATCCTCTGTTCCGCTAATAGATGAACGGCGGAAAGAAGAGAAAAGGAGAAGATTTTCCGTGGAATCCCGGAACTGACCCCAACTCTATGCTCCAGCAGACTTCGCTGCAAGCCTGCAATACCTTCTTTGGCCACCTTCCAAATTACTCACTCCGTGCTATTTATTGCTTCAAATTAAAAAAAAAAAGTGTGTGCATTTTATAAGTTTCAGTTTAATATTTCTCTTATTGTTTAATGTAACATATTTTTTTATTATATTTTTTCATATATGCTCTTTCCTGTTTTTTCTTTTTTTATTTATTGAAAGAGTATATTTAAAAATAAAAAATATTTTTAATCTATTTGTTTTTTAATTTATTTTAACTAATTATTTATTATTTATAAATTAATTATTTGAAGTTTATAATCTGAACAGAAAGAGGAGGGAGTATAAGATATCAAATGACTCCGTCAATATTTATCAAGATTATTGTGTCAATTGAGATTTTATTTATAATATTCAAGCTACAGTGAGCTGTGCATTTGGACCAAACTTAGTGAACTTACCTCCTCCGACTTTTGGGATGCATTCAATGAATTTTTTTTTTTTTAACCAGCCAATGAATTTAATATTGGGAAAATCCCAGAAAAAGCCCTTGGAATATACTAAATTTCAAATTGGGTCCTTAAATTTTGAAAATGACAGAATGGGTCATTGACCCAATATGTCATTTGTGAAATTCAGGCGAATTGACATTTTTGCCCTGAGCAAAAGTGAGTAGTTATTCTCTAAACAAATCTAGGTAACACTTATACTGTTCTAGTGATTACAAGATTCGTTGTAGTTAATAATAAGGTACCTGACAATAATAAGATACCTGACTATGAAAAAATGAATAGTTATTCTCTACACAAATCTAGGTAATGCTTACATTGTTCTAGTGATTACAGAATTAGTTGTAGTTAATAACAAGACACCTGACTATGAAAAAGTGAGTAGTTATTCGCTACACGAATCTAAGTAACACCTAAACTCTTATAGTGATTCCTTGAATCATTGTAGTGAATGAATAAATGAGGGTAAAATTGTCAATTCGCCTGAATTTCACAAATGACAGATTGGGTCAATGGCCCATTCTGTCATTTTCAAAATTTAAGAACCCAATCTGACATTTCCCATATTTCAAGGACTTTTTTTAGGATTTTCCCTTTAATATTTAGATTTTGTAAACACTTATGCATGTATATAAATGAACAGTTGGTGAGTGTGATTTTTGTTTGTCGATAATGTTGTGATTTGATTTGACTTTTTAGTCTTATTATCCGCTGTCAGGGACATCTATTTAGATTTTATCATCAGATATCGAAACAACTAACTAATTTAATTTTCTGGTAAAAAAAAACTAATTTAATTTGGTTTGATAGCATTTTACAATATTATCTTCTTCTTTTTTCACTTATGGTATGAAAATTTTCAATCTTTTTTAAATATAAAATAAAATACATTTAATTACATGAATACTTTTTATGGAAATAATTTCTTGAACTTAATTCGTATGTATAAATTCTTCTAAAATTTTATGCGTCACTAATAAAATAATAAACTAACTGAAAATAAAAAAATATTTTTCTGCAGAAAAATTTAGAAGCACTCATTTGCTTTTTTTAACTGTGTGTTTATTGACGCTCACAAAATCAACTACTTCCACATTGTTTCCTGCATTCAATTTGGAAATAGTACCCATTAAATATAAGTTTTATATTTTAAGTGTATGGATATCGATTTTTAGTACTAGTATGTTGATAATTTTTTGGGGCGATAAAATTGATTTTTGGTTTGAAAATTATTTTTTTATGATGAATAAGAGTGACGTGAAATTGAATCAAAATTATGTGATAAAATACTTTTTAAAATTTGAAGGGTAAGAAAAAAGAGGAAAAATTTAGGAAAAATCACAAAAAACTGCTAAAATAAAAAAAATTACAGATAAAAACTTATGAAAATATTAGTTTAAGTTTTGACAACAAAAATATAGGGCTTGATAGCAATTTTTTTAAACGAGTCTCTATGTATAATTTTTTAATTTTTAGGATCCTTTTTAACGATTTTCTCAATAATATATATTTTCGGAGAAGTTTTAGAAAAAAGAATATGAAAAGAGAGAGGGGCGGGGGGCGGAGGAACTGGGGGGTTATAATTGCGATTTGACAGCGGATGGTACGGATGGCAGAGTAGCGTGCAGGGAGAGCAGGAACCATAACAACGAAAGGCATTGGGGGAGTGGTTTTGTGGTGGACAATGATGCCACGTGTGCGCTCCTCGTCCGGCGTAATACTTTCTGTGGTCTGTATGTGCCCTCCCCCATATTTCCTCTGTACTTCTCATAGCCTGGGATATTTCTTCCGCCTACGTGGCAGCCTAAGCATCTTCCTGATTCCGATTTGCTTACGTGTCTCCCTCTCATTCATCCTTGCCAGCGGGTCACTTTGGGCTGCTTTACCCCACGCGATTTTCCCCTTCCAATCTCTCACCCTCCCCTCGCTTCCCTCAAATCCCCCGTATGTGATTACCACGCTGTCCTCCTGCAGATGAGACCTGCCATCGACTCCTGAAAGACGCGGCTGGGTGAGGTTTTTGCTTTTTTGGGGGGAGGAAGACTGCGAATGAAATTTGAATATTTCTATATTTTTAAAATGGGGAAAAAAAAATAATCAAACATTGGATCCATCAAGTTTCAACAGGCAAATTAGCGTTCCCTAGTCCCGGGAATATTTAGCTGTAGCTCAAGCCGTAGTACTGGTTTAAAATGATATTAAGACCGTTTAAAGACAGCTTTTTAAGGTAAGTATATGATTAAAACCATCACAATTTAATTTTTTTCATCCAAGAATCTTGACGTTTAGAATAAAACATTTTTATTTTAGTCTCTTAGTACAATTTTTTTCCTATGCACAAGTATCCTCCTATTAAAAATAATTATATTTGAAACACTGTTAGATAGTAAATATTGGCACTCATTTAAGTGAGAATTTGAATATTGATTTTTGATTTTGTGAGGGACTCATTTTTTTTATTAGACTCAACCTTTATTGGTATAATATTTTTGTTAATTTAAACCTTTAGACCTCAACCCTACTATTTATTATAGTGACAATTACATACATGTTTTAAATGAAAAAAATGATTACCTCCAAGTCCAGCTGCAGATAATTACAACAATATGGCAAATGAATGCGGAAATCTAACCTGTAAACAAGGCTGAGAGAAAGAAGGCTCCTCTTCTTAAATCACGGGGCCAAGTAAAGAAAAGTTAAATCGACCATTTTTTTTTTTTTTATAAAAGAATTTTCATACCACATCGTTGCAAGGTCACTGACTACATTTTTTCCCTAGAACATCAAAAGAACTCCAAGCAGTCCTCTTTTTCTCTTTCTTTCCACTTATTTGGTGTTTCTGTTTTCCTTCTTCAGTAAAAATTATCGTCCAGGCAATGTGAATTGAAATTATTTTCAAGAGACTTTGATATCGAGATTTTTAATTTAAAATGCAAAGTTGTAATTTTATTTGTACATACTAAAATTTTATTTTGATAGGTGAATAATTGTTGGTCCTAGTTTGACTTGACTTCATAGATGAAAAGAGCCCTTTTTTTTGACTATAAGTTTATTTTTTGAACAAGTTGTCATTATAAAATTCAAATGATATTTTCAAAAGTTATAATAAAAAAAATTTAAGAAATCATACACCCTCGAATTCACATCTTAAGTGATTCAAAATTACAAAATTCAAGTCTTGTCCCCCCCCCCCCCCAGGGTACTTCGAACTGCGAAATTTCAAGCCTCTTATCTTAACCCCTGATACATTTTTAAAAACTGAGGGTGCTCCTTCGGCCAGAGACAAAATTAGCAGTTATAAATTATACAGAACTGATCATATTTAAAGCTCCACGAGTTACTAAGCAAATCTAGACCTAGTTTGCTGAGAGTTCCAGTCTGATCTTTGAAATTTTGAAGGGAAAAAAACTACTCCTCTAATCCTAAATATAAGATTAATTTTGTAACGTAGTTTACATTACCAAATAAGTCTTATGTTTAAAACTAGAGGGAGTATAATATAAGAGTTAGTTGATTTTTTTTTAAAAAAATACACATAGTTTTTGGTATTATTTATGCCTCCCCGTTAATATGCAAGAACAATAAGACTCGAGACAGATCATGAGAGGAAGAGAAGAAAAGTCATCGAGAGTGATGAAGGGCCAGATGTTGTCGAGTCCATGACCAAGACTTTGTGTAATCACTGTGCAGGCGCCGAAACTAGTGGGCCAAACCCATCAGAGAGGAGAAGCATGAACTATAAACAAGATGGGTACCTGAGGCCCATCCTTGTTACGGCCCAGTAATAGTTGGGCTATCAGCATGTGATCCCATTAAGCAACGTGAATGGAGGTACCAACAAGAGTTAGTCTGGTTAGCAAGGAGTCAACTCATAGCTTATTATACCAAAAAAACTCATAACTTATAATGTTGTAAATTAGAATTCCACTGCCTATCAGCCTATTTAATAATCTTGTTTATGGGCGATCTGTAAGTGATCTCTAAACCTGAAGGTATACCTTAATCTTAGTAAGCTATTGGGATCAACTTACCTAAACTATTTTGTCATAAAGTGGAGGGAGGTTGTAAAATGCAAATAATGGACAATTAAGCAGCTGCAAATAATGAAAACAAGAGAACGTGTGGAAGGTTTTGAAATTTTTGGGACAGGTCTAGGAGCGTTAATATGGATGAGGGAGTAGAATAAATGAACAATAGATTTATATCGAAACTAATTAAGATCGCTGTTGTGGGCCGAAACAGATTTTTTTTTTGAACGGGTTTATGAGAGATTTAAACAGGCAGAGAGGGACCTTCTGGTTGTAACGTCTGTGGAGGGCTGGAAAGAACACAATGAACAGAAAGAAGTTGAGACTGGACTTCGGAGTAGTTGACAATTCAAATGTTTCCTTTTCCATTAGCTTTGGACACATTGTTTTTTTTTTTTGGGAAAATCCCCCCATTAAAAAAAGGGGAAAATTAGGGAGAAGGACCTAGAAAAAATAGTATTTATTAGAAGGGATCATAAAAATCATAATTATTTGGAAGGACCAAATACTAAAATATAAATTCAAAAATAATAAATTACCCCTAACAAAACCTCCTAAATTACCTCCTACCTTTATAGTTATTTAAAAGAAACTAAAGCTAAATCTAATACTAAAACCACCCATCATCCCATGCCCCTAAACGTCCTTCATTAATTCAACCTTTTTTCTCATCCAGATTGGTATTTATACCATCAATATTTTATTTAATTATTAACATTAGTATTTATCATTCTTTTCCCATCATTACGTTTCTTTGCCTAAATTCATATTATTGACACTAATGCCTACTAACATCTTTTCACTAAAACAAAAATCAAACTTATATTATATCTTGTCAGAATTATCTATATAAACTTAAGTGATAAATATAAGAGGAAATATTAAAAGATTTAAAGAAGATAAAAAAAAAATTATATTTCACTTACAAAAATAACAAGGGAGCATGCCCCTAAAAAGTTTAACCTGTAAGCAAAGAATAGACCAATGTAGAAGATGTTAAATTTTCTACTTAATATATATCTTAATAATTAGTATATCAACATGTTAAAAAACCATTATCCCCCCCCCCAAAAAAAAACCTCATTAGTACTTTTTTATATTGTGATTTATCATAAATTTTGTTGATTACAGTGAAATGTTTATTGACAATATTTTTTTGGTTTATGCACAAGTATTTTCTAAATTCTAACGGAGGTAATCAAAATTTCACATGAAAGATATATATAGAGTTTTTTTTCTATTTTATTGAAATTATATGTATTTTATTTTTTTTAAAAACTTACATAATTTCTTCTAAAATAAAAATAAACTATATGAACTTTCTTTGATTTATTTAAAGTTACTTAAATTTTCATTTTACTTTGTAGACATATGTAACCTTTATTTAACATATATAATAAGTTATAAAAGAATTGCAAGTCTTACTAAAATTGGCTAACTTTTGATTTTAATCGAAATTTGTGCTGATTCTAAAAATAAAATTCTAATATTTTTTTGTAACTGAATAATACAATAGATATTGAAGTAAGTTGCAAAATTTGACAGAAACACTGTTTTATTTGATAAAGTTTATAAATTCATAGTAGTTTTAATTTATAACCAGAATATGGGAGAGACATGAGGAATGTGGAAGGAAACTTAGGAGGTCTGATTAGGAGAAATGAAATCATTTTAAATTTATATGTTATTTTCTGGCTCTTTTAAATAATTATAATTTTTATGATCCGTTAAAACAAATATTATATTTTTTAGGTCCTTCTCACTAATTTTCTCAAAAATTTAATATGTACTCTATGTCATTTTTCCTTTTTGTTTTTAGTAGCGACTTTTCCTCCCCAACCCACACACATTAAGCATTAATCATGGCAATAACGAAACTTGTGTTTGTAAATCAGCCGTGAAAACAAAAGCGTAAAAATCTGCTTGGCAACCATGAATCATGTTTATGCATAATAATTACTCTTCCAATCTTTAATATAAGATCCATTTAACTAATTTAATTAAATTAAAAAAATTAGATAAATTAGTTAATTATAAGAAATGTGACACGTTTTTCCTAAAATACCATAATCATTTTTCTTAATACCCTTTACTTTTCTTCTACTTGATTATGGTTGAGGGAGTATTCATATGAGTTATTTAGAGAAAATTGATAAATATAAGAAATGAGTCTTATATTTAGGACTAAAACCAACTCAACAATTAAGAGTATAATCATACTACCTCCGGTCCTTAACATAAGACTCTGTTTGACTTTTATTTTGATCATAAGTATAAGACCCCAATCCACTTTGTCTCTCATATTTACTCAATTTTTTTCTTCATAATAGTGCTTCTAATAATTATAGTTCTAATCAATACACTTGATTAGCAAAGATATCTTAGGAAAGACAACACTTATTTAGGACAAATAACTAACTCAACTTACTTTCTTAATCTCCTCAAATTAGTTAACTGGCTTTTATAATTAGGACCAGAAGTAGTACTATTTCACTACTTAACTAACAAGTCGATATAAAAAATAAGATGAATTAATTAGTTATAAAAAGTGTAAAACGAACTCTTAATATCCATGTATAATATTAGATTATGAGACTAAAGTATATATTTAATCTTCTAACTTTATGTAAAGTTTTTTTGTTCTTTAATTTTAAAAAGCATGATTTTAGTCCTCTAACTTTAAAATTGTGAACAAACAAAAATAATGATATTGAGATATTAAATTTTGATTAAACATTTTCAAATACTAATATATTAAGTTTAATTTTAAAAATATCAACAATTATTACAAAAAATGTTACTTAAGACTAGTACTTCGAGAGTTAAAAAATTTAAAAGATACTTTTTAAAATTAAGGAATCAAATTAAAACCTTATATAAAATTAAAAAACTAAATATATAATTTAACAAAAGAAAAAAAAAGAGTTGAGATGTTACATTTATGATTAAATTTTATTTTCTTAACTAGCTCTTATATTAAAATTATTAGAGCATGCTAAAAAAATTATTTTTTTAACTAGCCCTTAAACTCAATGATCATTCGCAATCTCCTTCCCCTTCTGTACATTGCTAGATAGAGCCCCACTTCCGCTTGACTCCATCGTATTGCTCCGTGCAACTGCACAATCAATATCAATTTATTAATAACAGTGGTACCAATCAATGCCAAAATTAACAACATGCTTGCAAAATTGGCTAAAACCATACGTAACTCTAAATTAGTTTTCCCTTATTAAATGTGAACCAGGATTGACAGCTGCCTATATAAAGCTGAACAAGAACTGTGCTCACTGAATACTCAATACATTTAAGAAAAGCTAAATTATATAAAACCTCCTTAAACTATGGATCAGTTGCATAAAATTTCTTGACGTTTTAAAGTTTTAACTTTTCTAACCTTTTTTTTTTTTTTTTAACACGAACACTTTACCGTTATCTTTTTAACAGAAATTGTCATATCATACTAATAGAAGACATGTGACACTTTATATGGCATCCTAACTAACTACATGGCATTTAATAATTGTATATACTCTTTCGGTTTTTAATATAAAAATTAATTAACTAATTTGAGTATATTAAGAATGTTAGTTAAATTAATTAGTGTAATTATATTTTTTTAAAATATCTTAACTAACTTTTTTAATTTTTTCTCTCTCTCCTACTTAATTATTGTTGAGGGAATGTCAAAAAGGTTAATTTAGAAAAAATTGATAAATAAATATGTGATATAGATCTTACATATAAAACCAATGTTAACTCTCAAATTAGATCCTATATTAAAGATAGAAGGAGTACTGATTATATATTTTTTGCATAAGGATTAATCTATCATTTTATCATTAAAATGAACGGAAAATTAGGGAGAAGGGCCTACAGGAAGTAATATTTATTGAGAAGGATTTTAAAAAGTGTAATTATTTAGGAGGACCAAATAATAAAATATAATTTTAAAAATACTAAATTACCCTTAACCAAATCTCCTATCTTTCCTCTAATCATTATTTTTCAATTTTAAATTAAATCCTTAATTTAATTTAATTATTAAATCTTCAATATTTCATACCGACACCTCTATTTCTCATCCCTCTCGTTTCTTATCATGGATCCACACCACTAGTACTTTTATTGCCTTATATCAACAGTTGTTAATGCACAGTTTGTGTCATTATAAGATCATTAATAATGATAGTAATATTGTACAGACTTTGCAAACTAAGGCAGCTAGTCGAATTACAACTGGATAATATTCGGAGATTAATTGGGATTCCTCAAGTTAATGTGACGTTGAATCATCGATGTGATTTGTTAATATTTTTGTTATTGTGATGTTGCTTTTTTTGTTATTTCAATTTTTAAACTTCATACTTAATGATTATTTGGTTTATATATATATATATTTTGGGTTTTCAATCAACAATTGAGCATACATGGAGTGAGGTTATAGATTCAAAATTTGAATTAAATATAAGGCTAAATGTATTTTAGTTGAACAATATTTAATTATTTATTGTTATCAGACCTGAAAACTAGGATAAAAAAATATGGATATAAAAGTAAAATAACAGTGCAAAAATATTTTTATTAATGAAAAATAGATACACTATGGGTTGTAAAGTTAATGGTTAGAGAAAATGTAGGAGATTTAGTTGGAGGTATTTTCAGTTTTCTCTATTTTCCATACAAATCGGACAAATTCAATTTTGCCTGCCTTAGATTTTTGAAAACTCTAACTATCCAATCTGAATTTTAGGGTTTTACAAACATTTTTTGAGTTTTGGGTTTATGTTAAAGTTCGGGTATTTATATATACATTTTTTAAAAGAATATCGCGGAATGTGAATTTTCACTTTTCTTTTTCATTATTTTCTACCTTTAACCCGGACCAATTGGCCAAATAACCACTGTTTTACTTTTAATGTGTCAAGTAGCGTCTTTTTCAGTCATACTTTTCCTCGTGTATGCTCTTTCGTTTTTTTGGAGCAAGTTTCCACAAATGACATGACTCTAAAGATGACGAAGAGATTGTCAGCCACACGGCCATGACTGAGTCGGATACAAAGGAAAAGTCACAACGCGGAACGCAGGGAGGGCGGGAGGCAATTTCGTCAAATGCCCTTTAAATCCATTATAATTATAACTAGCAGTAGCAAATAAAAATGTTGAGTCTGAAAAGTATATACTCTTTTTATTCTTAATATAAGACCTAATTATTAAGTTAATTTTGATCTTAAATATAATATCTATTTCTTATATTTATCAATTTTTCTTAAATTATTGCTATGGAAACTCTCTCAACCATAATTAAGTAAGTAACAGATGGAGGATATTAAGAAAGATGATTATAGTATTTTAATTAGAAAAAACATGTCATATTTCTTATAATTAACTAACTTACCTAACTTTCTTAATCTAATCAAATTAATGATACAGGTCTCTGGAGGACTATTAATTTAAAGTGCCACGCTGGCTAAATGCTTTTTTCCCTCTAAACAACACAACTGGTTGATGATGTGGAGAAAGACTCATATTTCTTCAATCAGACTCATAGCCTGACCAATTAATGATCCTTCCAGTCTTATTAATTGGCTCGCATGAAACCCGCAAGCATTCCATGTGTCGACAACGTAACATAGGGGTATTTTCTTTTATTCTCTTTTTGTTTCTCCCTATATTTTAAACTTGTCTAAGCAAGCATATGGCATTGAAGATGTTTATTATAAGTACGAGTATTATAAGGTAGTTGTTCTAACTTCTGATTGCTTGCCAGGCATTCCATATTTTAGGTTTGTTGATTACTACTCCTCCACTCTTGCTTATAAATAGTAGCATTGTTTTTACATTCCATGTGGTGAAATAGGGGACCAACCTCTAATGACAATAACAGAAACCTAACCATTGTAATTCTAATAAAGTCGTGAATTTTGTGTTATTAAGTGATAAATTATGAAAGCTCCGCCATTCTATGTGGAAGGTCTCAGTGATAAACTTGAAGTGAAATAGGATATGAAAAAAACTTGAAATATAACCACATGAAAGGCCCGGAAAACCTCTCTAAGAAAGCACGGTTTAAAAGACTTACGAAAAAGCTTAATATATTTATAACTTAAATATCCTTTTAAAAAAGTATAAGATGAACTTCATTTAGTTCACTCTGTACCTCATAATGAAGCTGACTAAGGAGATGACATTTTTCTTTTTTTTTTTTTGACCGGCAGACATTTTTCTTTTTTGCCTGACCAAACGGTATTGATTAGTATTCGATTATTGACGATGTGAATTAGGTGAAGACACGTCGCGAGAAAAAGGACAAATCCTAAAAAGGATCACCGGATGGGAAAAGGGTGTGAGTGAGCGACGACCTTGACTTGCCCTGTTCACATCTCTGCAATGGCCCACCCACGGGACCAAGAAAAGTACTCGCAGAGCTCAACCTCATGAAGAACAGTCGTAGGATGAACAACAAGGGGGTTAAACCAGACGACTGCCTTGACTTGCATACTAACAATAACTGCATCCCCTATGCTCTCGCATGCCTGTAGCTTGCTTCCATTGTAGCCAGAAGAAGGATCAGAATGAGGATACTGCTCTCTTGTTCCTTGCGTCTTCACATGTTTGCTTTTGTTCTCTTTTATGCTTTTTTAGTATGTCTTCCTCCGCCCTGCTTAGCCGGAGATAATTTGAAGAAGAACGAAAGCCTTCGTGAAGATGCCGGTGCCACCCTTGTGACAAAGGGGCAGCAGTTTGAATTGGGTTTCTTTTCCCCTGATGGAAGCAACAAATACCTAGGAATATGGTATCATGGGATAGAACCGCGAACTGTTGTCTGGGTGGCTAACAGAGACAACCCCATTCCTCAGTCAAGAATTGGAAATTTTCAACTTTCGCGAGATGGAAATCTCACTGTGTCTGATACAGACGGAAATCATTATTGGTCTTGCACGCCTGAACAAGTATCTTCTCACGCAAGCCTCACAGTGAGGCTTAGGGACTCTGGAAACTTAGTTCTAGCAGACGATCAATTACAGACCTACTGGCAAAGCTTCCAACACCCTACGGACACATTTTTGGTGGGCATGAAAATGGATGAAGATTTAGTCTTGAATTCTTGGAGAGCCTCTGATGATCCCGGCAGAGGTGATTACACATTTGTTGGTGGAAAAACAGGGGATAGCGACTATACAATCTGCGTCAACCAGACCCGAGTTCGCTGGGCAGGCGAAACAAGCCTAGATTTCGGCTCAGAAGGAAAGATACTTTCGCTGCTGGCAAACTTCACCCGAAGGCCTTCTACTTATAAAAAAAAAAACATGTCAACAGTGCCACATCCTTCTGATTTTAACCTTACAAGGGTAGTGATGAATCATACAGGATACGTACAATTTTGGCGCCGGGATGAGATCGGAGGATGGGTGATGGCATGGAAGGAGCCAGCTGACGAATGCAAGATACATAACTTCTGTGGAAACTTTGGCAGTTGCAATATGAATAATTCGCCATACTGTAGGTGTTTGCCTGGATTCGCTTCTAAGTCGCAAGGGGAGAATCAGGTTCCATCCTCTGAAGCTGGAGGTTGCTTCAGAAAAACAACATCATGCGGGCAAAACACGACAGCGTTCATAGACTTGAAGAACGTGAAAGTGAGAAAAGCAGACAAAGCAGTCTACGCAGCGAATCCAACAGAGTGCCAATCTAAGTGCCTTAATCCCAATGGGTGCCCCAATTGCACAGCTTATTCATATGATGCATCAACAAATTATAGTAGGACGTTCTTATCGTGTTCTATTTGGACCGCTGATTTGCCTACCCTTCAAGAGGAGATTGATACGGGTGTTAATCTTTCTATCCCGATAAGTACACTAGATATAGGTACATATACTTTCACTATCTCATCTCCTCAAATAAGATGCTTGCTCTACTTGATACTGTCTTAGATTGTCTAACATGAAACTGGTACAGAACCAACTCCAAGGACGTGCAAGCCTTGCGGTGTATTCACAATTCCTTATCCGCTGAGCACCGAACCAAGTTGTGGTGATCCCATTTACTCTCATTTTAAGTGCGACTCACCAACCGGGCTGCTTCATTTCACAGTGGGAGAAGAGAGTTATAGAGTTACTAACATTGATCCAGACGAGAGATCGTTCTCTATTCAAATCAAAGATTCGGATAATTGTGCTGCAAGCAGTCTAGGGCGTCCGCTCGATCCGCCATTTAGTTTGTCTCAACAGTGCGATGGTGGGGCAAAGACAATAAAGATTAATTGGGATCCTCCAGGTGAACCTCCCTGTACTAAGTCCACAGACTGCGAGCGCTGGTCTCATTCAACTTGCAAGGCAACCAGTAATGGAAATGGAAGATGCCTCTGCGATGAAAAATATCAATGGAATGGCCACAGTTTAAGCTGTACGCAAGGTAAACGTGCTAACACATTAATTGATTGCAACCCCCGGGGGGAGTTAAATGTCTGAACCTGGCGCCTGTCCAATTGTATTGGAGCCCTGAAACCGATTTGAATCGCAACTTCGATAGGATTTAACAAGTGAGAGAGAATTAACGTTGGCAGTCGGAGATTGATGAAAAGGATCATATCTATTGGAACAATATGAGGCCACACTTGCTTGTTGAAAATTGATACTTGAATTCTTTACCGACCAGTTAGAATAACCTTTCTGTTGTTATTAGTACTGAGATTCTTTCATATTTTATTATTCCTCAACTTAGTTTGAGCGAAATTGATTGATATGAACCCAGTAAGAACCCTGAGCTTCTCTATTCTACCTTTTTGAGCCAATAACAACCATTCAGATTAATTTACTGAGCATGGATCATGCCTAGACAAAACAAGAATAGCATAGGAATTTTACTCTTCGGTAAGCCTCAGCTCAGGGAGATTTGACTTCCAACTGAGGCTAAAAAATCTGCTGCACTTTTTTACCTTGATTTTACAAATATTGAACCTCTCATCGACTTTTATTTATAGAAGAAACAGTGAGCAAAAAGTGAATGATATGAATGACTAGATACTGTTGCCAAACAAAATATAGAAGAATGACTTCGTAATGTTCTTGTCAATCATCAATATATGCACGTGGAATAAGATATTGTCAGAAATTTAAGTACTGATCGTAGTTAGGGTAACTCTTCCATACTGAGATTGATGTCAAGCTTTAATATATGCTGATTATCTAACCCTCCAAGTTGCTCAAGAACAAATTATTGCTATTACTATCATCAGCATCAGTCCCCACAAGTAAAGTACACTTGATTCTACGATTTCGATGGCATTCCTTAATCCCGTCTAGAAGCTGACACATTTCCTTTGTCAATAGAGCCTCCAAGAAGAAACAGCTCTAGAGTTTTGATATTAGCGGTGACACTTTCAACCTTGATTTTCTTGGCCTGCATTATAACTTCTGCTTACATTTGGAGAAGAGTAGCCTCTAATCAAGGTAATACATTTTTTGCCTACAAACTTCGATGCATTCAACATGATCTGATGCTTATAGTGCCTGTGCTCACGTAATAAGTTTATGTTTGCGTCTATTATGCGTGTTTAGAAAAGGGAGAAAATCAAAGAACGAGAGATGTCCTACATGACAACGAGAGATATATCAAAGATTTCATAGACGCCGAGAGGACAGAGGAAAAGGACGGTGAAGGGATAGAGGTACCTTATATGGATTTTAATAGCATCCTTTTAGCCACGGATAACTTCTCAGATGTGAACAAGCTTGGACGTGGGGGTTATGGACCTGTGTACAAGGTGATTGATTCAGTTCCACTTTCTTCATTGATTTCTAAACTTTAGAGACATGCTATATGAAGAATTTTTATTGCAGGGCAAGCTTCAAGGAGGTCAAGATATTGCAGTAAAGAGGCTTTCAAGTGTTTCTTCACAAGGAATGAAGGAATTCAAGAATGAAGTTGTCTTGATATCCAAACTTCAACATCGGAACCTTGTTAGACTTTTGGGCTATTGCATTACAGGACAAGAAAAAATATTACTTTATGAATACATGCCAAACAAGAGCTTAGACACATTCTTATTTGGTAAGTTACAAAATGCCTAATTATCAATAATTTCAAGCTTGACACAGGTTTGGTGAATTTAATGTAAAAGGAAATGTTGATGCAGATCGTACACGAAGAGTGATTTTGGATTGGCCAATGCGTTTTGACATAATTTTAGGAGTTGCTAGAGGAATGTTATATCTTCATCAAGACTCTAGATTGAGAGTGATTCATAGAGATTTGAAAATTAGTAATATTCTTTTGGATGAGGAGATGCAACCAAAAATTTCAGATTTTGGACTTGCAAAAATATTTGGAGGCAAGGAAATTGAGGCCAACACTGAAAGAATAGTTGGAACTTAGTAAGTTTAATATGTCTCTTTTTTTAAATATTGATCTTAAACTATATTTACAACAAACATTATAATTTTGATTCTTTTTATTTTATAGTGGATACATGGCTCCAGAGTATGCATTGGATGGATTTTTCTCGATTAAATCAGATGTTTTCAGTTTTGGGGTTGTAATGCTTGAAATTATCAGTGGAAAAAAGAACACGGGATTCTTTCAATCCAAACAAACTTCCAGCCTTCTGGGTTATGTATGTTTCATCTTGTTCCTCTCTTGGCTTAATGTTCTTTTTGCAGTGCGGTGATGTCCTATTTATATGAATGCAGGCATGGAGGCTATGGACGGAGAATAACCTATTGGATTTAATGGATCGATCTTTGAATGAAAGTTGCAATGCAAATCAATTCATCAAGTGTGCACAAGTAAGTCTATTGTGTGTGCAAGATGAACCAGGAGACAGGCCCACCATGTCGCAAGTATTAATAATGCTTGAAAGTGAGACTGCAAGCCTTCCAACTCCAAAGCAACCGACCTTTTTTATGAGCAGTAGCAGGGGCCTTTCTAGCTCTGCTTCTTCTTCCAGTAGACCTGAAGGAATTCTTCCTACTGACAGTACCTATCAACAAGGTCGGTAATGAAGATTGGATTACATTGGATCCTGTCGGAAAACCAAAAACTAACTTGTCATTGAAATTCTAGCACGCTTGTGTGAAAGGCCATTCATTCTTAGAGGACCTAGATCAGCTGACATCTGGTATGAAAATACCATGCAAATATCAGTTAGGCATATGTTTGAAATCTGCTGGTGCGATTATTTGAAGATGAAATATGTTGATAGTTGAGGTACTGTGTAGTCTATGTGTTTGCTCCAAAAATCATTGGGCCAAACCCAACAGAGAGGAGAAGCGAGCACTATTAAACCGGATGGTACTGGAGGCCCATATATGTCCGATCTCTGTGGAAACTGAGATCTATATTGTGGGCAGCAGCTATGGAATTAAGTGGTCTTTTAGGGGGTATATGAGGGCGTAGAAATAGAATGATAGATTTAGACAAGTAGAAGAGGCCCTTGTAGCGCGTGTAGACTGTAGAGAGCTGAAAATAACCCGGACAATATCAATTTTGTTTGGGTTAGATTTTGGAAAACACTAGTTACCGATGAAATTTAGGGTTTTACAAACATGTTTGGGTTTTGGGTTTACGTTGAAGTCTGGGTTTGTGTGTGCGTGTATTTAGAAAAATATTGTGCAATATGAATTTATCGAGACTAGATGGTATTTTAGGTATTTTTACTTTCTTTTTTTTGTCATTATCTTCTACTTTTTACACAGACCAAGTCATATTTTTCTGATCAAACATCCTACTGTTTTTTCAAAAATGACCAAACAGTGATATTTTTCCTTTTAATTACTCGTCTTTTTTGAGTAAAGTCTCCACAAATTACATTCTATAAACCACATAGATTCTAGGAGCAAGATGATGACGTTTAAGATAAAGTAAGAGATTGTCAGGATGGCTTGCATTGAAAATAAAGAAATTAAAAACCAGAATTGGGATATAATGAAAACGCTTGTCATTAAGAGTACTAATCCAAGGAGAGTCACAAAAGGAATAGAAAGAAAGAGGTCAGAGAAAGCAGAAACATACACGGAGGTAGAGAAACACTTTCATCAGACGATCAAATACTTTTATTCCAAATACCCCAAAAAAAAAAAAACTTTTATTCCATCCCCACCCCTCACCCTCTATATCCTAACTTCTTCCGGTATACTCCCTAAGCCTGATATTAGGTTTGTTGATCCAATAGTTGCTTCCTTATGATCCCCATTCATACAATCATTACATCGATTCATGAGCGACTTTCAAATGATAATAAAATATAGGTATATATGTTTTGATTTGGAAAAAAAAATTATAAGACCAAATTAAAAATCGTCATAAATTATTAAAATGAATTAATTAACGAATAAAAATGATGAGTCTAAAAAGTATTCATTTAAATTTTAAAGTGCCACGCTGGTTGGTTACATAGTTTTTTTCCCACCAAAATAAGAGTGCAATACAGCCGGTTCATGGTGTGGATAAAGCCCCATAATTCTCCAATCACAATCATACTCTCCGCATTTAATGATCGTTCCCATCTTGTTAATTACTCCCTCCGTTCCTTATTATAAGAGACGAATAACCGAATTACGTTGATCAAGAAAGCAGTTAAAAGTAGTTAAGAACAATCAATGTGTAAAAAATATAATTTTTTTTCCAAAAATACCCTCATTAATAAGGAGAGAGAGTATGAGAGAGAACAATTAAATTGTTGAAAGAAAGAGAAGTGAGAGGGAGAGAGTGTGTGAATTGGAGACAATAAATATGGGTACAATAGGAAATCAACACAAAAAAGTAGAGACAACTTTTAAGTGTCTCTTATATATAGGAACATGCCATAAACACCAAATGTCTCTTATAATAAGGAACGGAGGGAGTAATTAATTGGCTGGTATGAAACCCGGAAGCATTTCATGTTTTCGAATGATACAATTTATTTTTGGTATTTCTTATTTTTTTATTAATATTAGCTTTTTTTTTTGCTTTTTGTTTTTTTTGGACTGCCTCCTACATATTTTGTGAATCAAGTTCTACTCAGGACAGCTTGACTCTCTCAATAATAGAGACCTGTTGTGTTTGACTGGGTCATTCACAAGTTTAAACGAGCTGCGGCTAACATGCGGTTAAAAGTGAATTGGTACGATTCTGTAAGCTATAAATATAAAAATGACAAGCTTGATAAATCAACCCATAAGTCGGACTAAATTTGTAGTTGATGGTGGCATATATTTAAGTGAGAGTTAATATGATTGTATAAACTAAAAACGGAAAGGAATTTGACGTCAATGCGTGTTTCATTGCCGGTTTATCCATAATTAGCTGTCAAAGCAACAGGGTATATTTGCGCGCGCGCGCTTCACTTGCAGGTTAGTGTCGCAAGTTCTGACTTAAAGATTGTCTAAATCTTAAACATGTGATATGAAGGACAATGAATTGTCGCACGTGTTCATTGCACTCATACAAACAATAAACCGACATAGAAATACTAATGATGGCATTGTTTAAAATTAATTTGACTCCATCCTGCCGGTTCTCCGCGTTACGACTTGGAAATCCATGCGGTGCTGAACTGTAATGTCAATTTAGTGTCCTTTTCGATTCAAAAATAATTAATAAAAAAAGCTTCATCATAACTGCAGTTTGATGAAAACCTGCGCAATAAATTTTAAATTACTCCTCCGGTCTTTAATATAGGACTCAATTTGAGTTGGTTTTGGTCCTAAATATAAGACCCATTTCTCATATTTATTAATTTTCTCTAAATTACCCTTATGGATACTCCCTCAATCATAATCAAGTAGAAAAGGAAGAGAGGGTATTAAGAAAGATGATAATGGTATTTTAAGAAAAACGTGTCACATTTCTTATAATTAACTAACTTACCTAACTTCCTTAATCTAATCAAATTAATTAAATGGATTTTATATTAAGGATCGGAGGAGTATTGTTTTTATATGGAAGAATTCTAAAAAAAATATCTTTGAATTTTAAAATTCTAACTCAGTCTTGTTTACTACACATTAATAATAATTGATAATATTTGAAAGTTAAATGACAACATATTTTTTACTCATTTCTGATTTGGGGTTTTGAAATTTTAAAAACTAACATATGCTACCCGTGCATAGCACGGAGAGATTAACCTTCCCAAAATTAATATGACCGCCATAATTCATTTGGAATATTAATTAATTGACACATTAAGGTATATATTAGAAGATAATATATTCATAAATGGAAAATGTTGAAAATTTTTTTTGTCTAAATAACGATAAGTTCACGTCTTGCAAAATAATCACAGAGATCTATATTTTCAAAATAAACGATTAGTTATTAATATCCCTCTTTAATTAAAAAGAAAAATTGATTATTTTACTCTACTTAAGTAGTCCTTCATCTTTTATGATTATTTTTTAAAACAAAAAGCCATATAAGTAATTTTATAGTGCTTAAAAATTGCATATATAACTAAAACCTTAAAAAAAATATTTTAATAAAACATTTTAAATTACAAGCATAAGTAACATTTAAATAAATATTTTTTTATTTTCAGTTCTTATAATTTACGTTAGTTGTATTTATTTAAGCAATACCGGATCAATGTCAAGACGTAAACTGTAACACTTAATATTAAATATTCCTCGTGACAAAAATATTTTCAAATCTTAACATAAATAATTTTATGTTTAATTGAAGAGGCGTATCCTAATAATTTAAGTATTTAACAACATTTAAAAATTTCTAATTAAGTCCCATATCCTCATTAGGAATTTGTTAAGGGTATGTTTGGATCTCCGTTTTGAGATCCAAACGTGCCTTGGAAATTGTAATAAGCCAGTTAGGGGCGTTTTGAGCTAAACTCATTGTTTGGATAGGTAGCTTTTCAACCTGACTTCTGAAAAAAAGCTTCTTATTTCTCAACGCTCCCAGAAGCAACTTTTCCACCGTTTCAAATGCATATTACCGTTATTAATGAATATTAATTTCTCTCACCTATCTACCGAACCTAGGTGCCTCTCTCAAAGCTTCACCATTCCAACCTCAGAGCTCTACCGGACCCAACGCAAAACACTCTGATCCCTCACTCTCGGCACTCGCCTATCTCTACCCGACGGAGTTGAGAAGGCGTGCGTAGCATTCGGTCGTGTTTCAAGTCCCTCACTCTTGGCACTCTCTCTTCGGTGCTCTTACCGGCATCTCCGTCCATCGGTCTTGGCTGCGTCTCCATCCGTCGGTCTCTCTGGCGCCTCTGTCAGTGGGTGTTGACGGCTCTGCTCCCTGGGTGTGGCTGCGTCTCCATCTGTCGCTCTCTCTGCTGTCTCTGTCTGATTCCCGTGTCGACGGCTTTGCTCCCCCTCCATCAAAACAGATCTGGGTGTGGCTGCGTCTCCATCCGTCGCTCTCTCTGCCGTCTCTGTCTGTGGGTGTCGACGGCTTTGCTCCCTCCTCCGCTGAAGGTTGTTCGTGCCATCGCTGGTGTGTTTTTCTTCTCTTCCCTGTTCGGCTCTCAGCTCCCTCCACCACTGAAGGCTTCATTTTTTCTTCCTTCTCTGATTGTTGATTGTAGATGCTATTTGAATATGTGCACTCCGAGCTGTTACTCCTTCTTCGGCTGAATCGGTTTGTGTGTGTATATGTGTGAATTTGAACTGAATGGCTTTAATTAATGGTGTATGGCTGTAATTATGGACGTGTGAATGCCGTTTTGATCGAAGCATATGGGTTTTTTCGCTCCTCGGAGAATTTCATTTTGTTGACCGAAGCATATCAGTGATGGGAAGATGGGGACGAATGTGAAATGAATGTGAAATGAATGAATGAATTAAACTGAGTCAAGGGTAGATGGAGACGAATGAATGTGTGAAGCAAGGGGGAAAAAGAAATTATACATTTGTTGAAATTGCCTTGGTTGTCTGCATTGAACAATAGTTTGGCTTGAATTTTGTTAGATATTATGTTATACTGCGTGGTTGGAATTTTTGAGTTAAAGGAAAAGAGTATTTTTGGTGCTATGGGCTTCATATATCATGATTGAGAATGGGTGGTGTAATTGTGTGCTGAATCCAAATATTGATAAGTTCCTATTTTTCTGCATGTTTGTAATGTAAGGCAGAGCTTGAATTAATTCACTTTTTGTAATTTGATTTACATGTATTGTGGGTCTATACTGTTTGATTATACTGCTTGATTCTTGACTAATTGTGGGTTTGATGTATATGTAATTTCAACAAGAACTATGAGTAACGATAAAGGCAAAGCACATTGGGATGTGAGCACCACAGGTGTATTTCTGAAAATATGTGTTGATCAAATTTATAACAAGCTTCGTCAAGGATCTTCGTTGACAAAACCAGGTTGGGACAATATTCATAGAGAATTCAATGAAAAGACAGGGAGAGGATATGAAAAGAAACAGCTGAAAAATAGATTAGATAATTTGAGGAAAGAGTGGAAGACATTTGATAAACTAATTGCTAAGGAGACCGGCATAGGGTGGGACCCTGAAAGGAACACGGTGGTGGCATCTGGTGAGTGGTGGGAGAGGAAATTACGGGTATGAAGTAGCTTATGTTAATTTATAAGTAGTATTATACTTTTGGAATCAATTTAATTATAATTTACTTTTGACTTTGCAGGAAAATCCAGCATATGAAAAGTTTAGGCACTATGGGTTAAGGTTTCGCACTGAATTGGAAACTATATTCAAGGACACTATGGCATCAGGAGATGATATGCGGGCACCATCTTGGACCGAGCCTGCACCACAGAGGGGTGATCAGCCAAATGACTACCAACCAACAATGGATTGGCAAGAAGGTTCAGGGGATAATGAAGAAGACATTGGACGCTGTGCAGGAGTTTCGGACTTTTTGGACGGCATCAATTTAACTGCAAACACATCGAACACTGCATCCACTGTACCTAGTGCTTCAGGGAGTCAAGGGAAGAGGAAGAGAGGTGAAGGGTTGGACAAGTACAAGAAGCAAAAGATGCTAGCGACAAGAAGAATAGCAGATTCAGTAAGTTCAATTGAGAAGGCTTCAATTAGTACAGCAGAGGCAATAAACAAAATCTGCAACAGTGATAACACTACTGAGCTTACTGCTGATCTATTGAGTATGCTTGAAATAGTCAGTGACTTACAACTTTGTGTGACATGTTGTAATCTGCTGGCTAACAAGACATTCAGGGACATATATGCTGGTTTGAGAGAAAATCAGGAGGTATTAGTAGCTTGGTTGAAGCACAATGCTGCGAACCCCCCGCCATATGCTGCACCGAAGAATCCTTGAGTTGTGCCTAGTGACTTGTTATGATTTCTGTTTATCTATCATAATGTATTTGGTTATTGTGTGTCATGACGATGTGTTTGATGGTTGTGTTTAATGACTATGTGTAATGTTGTGTTTTATGATTATGTTTAATGTTGTGTTTCATGACTATGTATAATTATTATGTTATAGTTTAATAGCTATTTATCACTTATCTTTTCTCTCTCTCTCTCTCTTTTGTGAAAATGTTACTCACATTTAGTATTTAACTACTCACAGGTAACATAATCCATGTCTGATTCAACGGCGGGTTGGGGCGAGGGTTGGGGCGAGGGTTGGGATGAGGGTTGGGACGATGAATGGTCTCAATTACTTCCTGCTTTACATGAACACACAACACAGGTATCATAGCTAAGTGTGTTAATGGGTCAGTATGTGACACCTTTTCTATGCAAACAGCCATGTAGAACTAGTGAACAAACGGGTTATTTATGGGTTCAAGAACTTTTGCATGGGCATGAAGGACGGTCTAAGGAAATGTTTTGAATGGAAACAGAGACATTCCATCGGTTATGTTCTAAATTGGTTGAACATGGGTTGCAAAATTCTAAGTACATAGGTATCCATGAATCTGTTGCGATGTTCTTGAATACAATTACGCATGGTCAGTGTAATAGGATGATTCAAGAAAGGTTTCAGCATTCAGGAGAAACTATTAGTCGGCATTTTCATAGAGTGTTGGATGCTTGTCTCAATTTATCTCGAGAAAATATCAAGCCCACTGATCCTACATTCTCCTATTGCCACCCAAAAATAGCAAATGATCCACGATACTTCCCATTTTTTAAGGATGCAATTGGCACAATTGATGGCACCCACATAAAATGTCAGGTTAGTCAAGCTAGGCAAGACAAATATTTTGGGAGGAAGGGATTTCCGAGTCAGAATGTCATGGCCGTATGCGATTGGGATATGTGCTTCACGTTTGTGTTGGCGGGCTGGGAAGGTAGTGCACATGATGCTCGTGTCTTTCAATCTGCTATTTCAACTCCATCCATGAATTTCCCTCATCCACCTGAAGGTATATTTCTGTAAATTTCAAATCAATTATTTTAAAATTAAGCTTCAATTGTATTATTTTTACCTCAACATAATTGAATCATGATTTTCTAGGCAAATTTTATTTGGTTGATGCTGGCTATTCATCACAAGTGGGATATCTTGGCCCGTACAGACGTGAGCACTATCACCTCCCAAACTTTAATCGTCAGCCAGGATTTAGAAATGAGAATGAGGTCTTCAATTATTATCATTCAAGTTTGAGATGCACTATTGAAAGAATTTTTAGGGTTTGGAAGAATAGGTTTGCAATCTTAAGAGACATGCCCAGATTCAAGTTTCAAGCACAGGTCCGCATAGTTTGTGCAACAATGGCTGTCCATAATTTTATCAGGCAAAGTTCTCCAACTGATGACCGCTTTATACAAGCTGAGCGTGGAAGTATAATAGATGAAGACAATAATCATCCAGCTGGTGAGGCATCCTCGTCAAGTTTAACATCTGCCGTACAAATGAATCGTGTTCGTGACTCAATTAGAGACCAAATTGTGGAAAGTTTACGATCTAATTAGTTATGTGATTTTATTTACTTTAATTAGAGACCAAATGAATTTTAATTTAATTTATGTTTATGTTTGTCCATTATATATATTTAATTAAGTACGATCTAATTACTTATATAATTTTATTTACTCTAATTAGATACGAAATGAATTTTAATTTATGTTCATGTTTATCCATTATATATATTTAATTAATTATCTAAAATGTGTTTTTAAATTTGTCTTGGTAACAAATATTTTTATCTTATAATCTCACAAATAAACTATTTTTATTTTATCATAATAATTTTAGATATTTTTTAACAATTATCACATTAAAAATATCAAACACTACTATTTAATAAAGTATATGTCCTTTTTAGTTATTTTACAACTGAACTAACTTTTTTATTCATCCAAACAACTTTTAACTTTTTCAACTGACTTTTTAAAAGCACCTATCCAAACATACCATAATTGACTTTTACTCTAACTTCAGTTACAAAAATCAGTTGAACTAGAAGTCAGTTTTGTCTAACGCCAATCCAAACATACCCTAAAAGTATAAACTTTAGTATGAATTAAAGTATTTTAACTGGATTTTATTGAAATTTTTACTAAAATATTTTGCATTTCACTTTAAAACAATTTGTTGCGCAATGACAATAATATTATCAGATACAATTACTTTATTGTGTTAGATTTACCTTTTAACTTCAGACAAATGAGACAAAAGAACAATAGAATTGTGATAAGTTACTTAACCATTTGTACTCTACAAAAGTAATTATTTGAAAATAAAAAAATTATTAGAATTATAAACTAAATCGCGATTTCAACCCAATATATTTAATATCTTTGTTTCAATCTTACTTAGGCATAATTTATTCCATTCACTATATATGTAATTTATTTTGGAATTAAATTTTACCAAATGATTGCAATTTAATGCAAAAGTTCAGCATTTATCTTCCTTATTGTCAATTACCTTTTGTTTTGTCAATTATCAAGAATATGACATCTTGATCTCTACATACCAAAATCCTACATTAAAATTTGGTAATACTAATGTATATTCGATGAAGGCCAAAGTTAATGAGACAAAAGAAATCCTTGTGTGCAGACAATATCCTATTACTGAAGATTTTTCTTTAAAATGCTTCACAACAAAAGTAAACTTGACATTGTGAAAGACAGCCGTAGCAAATCTTGATTTTCGAATATTCATATTGAATCTGATAATATTTTCTTCCCCCTTCTATATGCAGCAGTATATAATATTTGGATTGACTAATATTTTTATATAACATCTATTTTCATTGGTAGAGACAAACCACCCAATACCTTACAGTTTCCATTTGTGGAGCCTCTTTCAGCATCTCCTCCCTCAATATATGCTAGCTCAGATTGCCACTATATCCACCCTTCAAAGGCTTAACTTCACTATGGTTAGCAGCCAAAAGTAAACTCTTATAAAACGCAAGATATTATAAAGTATAAGATATTTTAAGTTTGTAACTGAAAAGGTTTCATTTTATTTTCTACAATGAGCACAATAGAGAGAAAAACAAATCACCATTAAAACATCAAGAGAATCAAGTTGTCAAGAACAAAATCAAAGAGTTTTAAGTCATGGAACACTCAACAATCAACTTAAATATGGATACAGATAAAGTGAAAAGAGAATCACTTCATCCTAATACTTTGTTCCATTCCCAAATCTTAGGTATCAAAGACTGTATAAGCAGAAGAGATAACCAAGTGTGTATCTTACATGAGGCAATGCTGTCACGTGGGGAGGCATAGCAAAATGTTAAACATCCTTATCAAAGATAGGGAAATGAGTCAAAGTAGCGTATTCGTAGCTGTACAAATTATGAAAGTGTTTTTAAAGTGAACGATACAGAGGAGAACTGTAATAGTGAAAGGGCCAGAACTGGGTCCATACATATTTTGACTCTTGGTATTGGTACTGTCGTAGTTCATAAACACTTTGGTGAACAGGACTCAACCTCAGCCCCTCTCCAAAGGACCTCCCTATGGATCATTATAAGAAATGCAATCATGATAATATCAATCATAAGGTTAAGTAAGGAAAACTTAATATTTAGAATACAAAATATAAAGCAATTGTGTCAATTTCATTTGCAAAGTGTAATGAGCAAGAAACAATAACAAACATGAACATAGTGGGGGAGCCCAAAGTTAATGCTGGATATATTTGCAATGTGACATATGATGAAGTATGATAAATTTCTATTAGACCCATACAAAAACTCTGATGAATTATAATGATAAATTATGCTATTTGACATGTTGAAAGAGATAAAGTATATTTGTCTATTAAATCACCTTGAGACAACAATAAAGGACACGATGTATGTGCCATAGAATCATGGTCTAAAAGATACTTGAATGATGAAAATAACTGAATGACTATAGTTTCTTAAAATTAATAAAGAATGAAATGCGTTACCTCATCAAACCACAATAAGAGATGGAAACCTATTAAACTATCACCCCATTAAACAATAGTGTTATCTTCTCTTCCTCCTCCTGCTTCTATGGCTATCAAGGATTTCTTAGGAGGAATGATCAGATTTTCACTGAAACACAAAAGTTCCCTTTAATCCAAGGCACAAGATGAGACCCTAGTGGAAGAAAAAGCAGTCATTAGCTTTGAAGTTTTTCATAGCCAAACAGAAATACCTTAAAATATTATCCCCAATCTCACTTGAGAAAACTTCATCCTCCCCAAACCAGGAAATTTCATTTGCCCTGATTTCAATGGTCAAAATTTCAAGCATATATATTTTTGAAAATGTAATTTTCTTATGAAATATTCATATGACATATAAGCTTACATAAAATTTGCTGTTAGAGTATAATTTCTATGAACATACAGGCTAATCAAAACATGGTGCAAAAGCATACTTTCTTTGGGAAAAACATCTTCAAAGACAGGAGAAGTCATTATAAATGTTTGCAAAACATTCATATTTGGGGCATCCTTTTAAAGACCCAAGTCTAAGAAAATGGTCTGAGCACATTTTCGTGACACATAAGAATTAAGCTCAGGTAAGTCTAAGCACATTTTAGCAGGATAACATTCTGGTCATCTGGTGAATTAATGCTCTGCAACTTCAAAATAGTATTGTTCCCATTAGCACGTCTCAGTATCAAGATTTCCCCGATTTGTCTGGACATGTATATTGAGAAAACACACACTCAAATAGAAACTAAGATTATAAGCATGCCATCCATTCATATGTTGATAACCACCACGGCGACAATTACGCACATGATTGATACATAAAACAAATATGTGTGTGCACGGGAACTTATTATAAAAAACCTTAAAGGTGGAAAAGGAGGGGTAAGTAACATTTGGCCGAGGTCAATAAATAATGAATGCAAATGGGAACAGGACATATGCAATGCCATTAAATGAAAGTCTCAAACGTTAGTGTTGGTACAAGTGAGGAGCAATGACTCAACGTTCTCACTATCAACAATATGATCCTCTCTTAACGCTAACTATACAAATAACACGGGATATTGTTAAATGATGACTCAAATCTGATATTCAAAACCCAATAATAAAGTATATCATTTTAAAAGTAAGAAATGCAATATTTTTTGTTTAAAATAAGGTTGAAATTCAATTCTGATTAACCTATTTGATGGAATATATATTTGAAAAGATAGAGTGTTATGATATTTAAATCGACCATAAACACTGTTAAAAAATTAAAATTATAAGTAAGTCAATCTAAAATAACTTTGAATGAGAACTTTCAAAAAAGAAATCTTTAGACTTAAAACCGTATCATTTTAATTTTTAATAATAAACTCCATACCTCACAATCAAACATGGGTACCATTTTTATTATTGAAATGGCCTGGTTCATGTCCTCTACCATGCGACCCCTGTTTAATCACATATGGAGAAGCACACAAGTTCATGTCTATCGAAGTTCTGCCTTAACATATAGGCATCACTTTAAAATGAAAGACAAATGGCAGCTTATATTTACCATTTGTCCCATTCCCAAATAAAGTGCATACAAACTTACATTAAAAGTTTGAAACGGAAATATTTTATTACGATTCCAGCAAACTACTTTTATAAGGAAGTCAAATGGTATCTGCCCTTTAGGCTTTGTCAAATCACCAAGTAAAACGCAGACACATTTACATGAAACGAAAATAATTTCCTGCTCAATTGACTACCATGAAAGGACGACTTTACCTCAATATATGTGCTTAAATCCCATTCGATTCTTTTGGCATCCTCTTCGCATGTGAGCTGAACATTACACATGATAACCCGAAAGAAAATAGCAACAAAATTTTCTACTATGCCCATCGAAGAGGATTTCCACTATTATTCCTGGCACCCAGCACGGCATGTTTAAGCCGACCTCCTACGCTTGGAATGCCAACAGAGAAAACAAACATAGAATTGTGAATCAACTTTATAGGACAAATACGTATAGACTAACTGTTTGTTATTGTGAAAAACTTAGTGTACACCAGTGAATGACAGAGCAGCTGCAAAAACGAAACTTTGCTCATAAACGATGGAATGAAAAGGGAAAAAAAAAAACATAATAAAGTGCAGCAGAAGCCCACACCTGACCGTACATAATACAATAAAATAATTCAAAGTTTAAACATGGTATGAAACACGTGTTACATATCACAAAGTCCCAGAAAATTGCCATAATAGTTGCCAAAATAAAGTCCGGTCATCCAGTCAATATAACAATAATAAAAAATAGTCCAAACTGAGAATTGATAACCCACTTGAAACTGGGCCTTAGTAGCCTCACAGACCTTCCAGTTCTTGTTACCAGGCCATTCCTGCCCGTTGAATTGCTGGAAACATAAACGCATCTCTTGCTGATGTGTAATCCACAAACGTGTAACCCAGATTCGATTGCTTCTTGTCATGCTCAAATTTCCTGAAAAATAAACATGCAGTCATAAGCCGTTAATATGTGCAAGATATAGAACTAATCTTAGATAGTAGGTATTGTGTTGCACTTGTAATCCATTGGCAGATAGACGAAATCATACCTGGAAAGAGAAGACGCCCGTTGAGAACTTCGATTTTGTCGGGAGTAGTGCTTGTCCAATATGGACAACAGATCTTTTAAACCTAACACTCCCCATGGAGCAGAGAAATATACTAGTCAGAAGGTGGGGGCCTTTTTTTTTTTTTTTTAGGGGGGGTCGTCTCTGAGTTTTAAGTATTGTGGCAAGAGCATGGTCAGAATCCTCATCGTGGCCGGGGCTGTTGCTGCTTCGATGCCTGTGTGATCACAATATCTCCACACCGTTCACACAGACTTGCATAAAAGATTATCAGCAATGGGGATCTACGAAATAAAACCTTGAAAGAAGAGAAGGGAAGGAGCAGAAGCAATAGTGAGAGAGAGATGGAAGAGATGAAAAGAGCAGAGAGCAGAGATGCCTTGCTGGATGCTTAAGATGGAAGCACTGATTCATGGGCGAGCATGAAAGAACACTGTGAATAAGAAGAAATCATAGAACGGTTTGTGGAGGAAGAATTTGAGGTGAGGATGAGGGAGATAGGAAGATTATAGTATCTGAGGCAGGTGATGGGAGAAGTACGAAAAGTCGAAAACGAGAGTTGCCGGCAGGAGGCTTGAGAATTTTGAAATTTGAATTTTGGATTAGTAGAGAGGTCATTGGAAAACAAATAGGCTGAATGTGAAGCCCAAGGTATGACAATAATTAAAATCAGCTCAAACAAAGCCGAGGCAAAGCTAAATTGGCTTGTGAACAGTAATGTGTCTGGAGCCAAAAATAAGTCATATTTGAGCCAGCTTGCCGGAAAGGATTTCTAAGATATATTGATGATGATTTTTTCTTTTTATATTCCAGAAGGTAAACAGGGGATGAAGTTCAAGTGACAATACTAGGAATCTAACCACTGTAAATTCTCTAAGTTATGAATTTTGTATTTTGAGTGATAAATTATGAAAGCTTTTTGCCGGAAGGTTTGTTGATTATTACTTTCCTGCATTTATTTACAAGTTATTTTTAATATATTTTACTAAAAAAATTAGAATCAAGAAAAACTTTAAATCCTGTTGATCATGAATTTTACTTCTGTTTAATACATATATATTAAACTTTGATATATGTATATTTACCCCAGCACCTCATAATCAAGCGATAACTGAGATGATTTTTTATTTTTTTTGGTCTTTTGTTCTCGACCAAAGATGAGATGGCTTACTGTTCACAAGTGGTGAATGGTGATCTTGATTAGTACTGACGCGAAAAAGATCACAAGAAAAGGACAAATCCTAAAAGCGATGCCCAGATGCGAGTGATCTTGATTAGTACTGTCTTGACTTGCATACCAGCAATTGCATTCTCTATGCTTCCACTGTAGCCAGAAGAAGGATCAGAATGAGGATACTGCTCTCTCGCCTCTTACGTCTTCACATGATTGCTTTTGTTCTGTTTTATGCTTTTTCAGTATGTCTTCCTCCGCCCTGCTTAGCCAGAGATACCCTGAAGATCGGGGGAAGGCTTCGTGACGGCGAAGGTGCCAATGCCACCCTTGTCACCACGGGAGATCAGTTTGAACTGGGTTTCTTTTCCCCTGCCGGAAGCCAAAACAGATACCTAGGAATATGGTATCATGGGATAGAACAGCAAACTGTTGTCTGGGTTGCTAACAGAGACAACCCCATTCCTCATTCAAGGACCGGAATTTTTCAACTTTCGCTAGATGGAAATCTCACCGTGTTAGATACAGAAGGAAATCCTTATTGGTCCTGCACGCCTGAACAAGTATCTTCTCTCGCAAACCTCACAGTGAGGCTTATGGATTCTGGGAACTTGATTCTGGCAGACGACCAATTACAAGCGACCTACTGGCAAAGCTTCCAACACCCTACGGACACATTTTTGGTGGGCATGAAAATGGATGAAGATGTAGTCTTGAAGTCTTGGAGAGCCTCTGATGATCCCGGCAGCGGTGATTACACATTTGCAGGTGGAAAAACAGGGGATAGCAACTATACAATCTACGTCGACCACACCCTAGTTCGCTGGGCAGGCGAAACACGCCTAGATTTCGGCTCAGAAGGAAAGATACTTTCGCTGCTGGCAAACTTCACCCGAAGGCCTTCTACTTATAAAAAACAAATGTCAACAGTTCCACATCCTTCTGATTTTAACCATACAAGGGTAGTGATGAATCATACAGGATACATAGAATTTTGGCGCCGGGATGAGATCGGAGGATGGGTGACGGTATGGAAGGAGCCAGGTGACCAATGCAAGATACATAACTTCTGTGGAAACTTTGGCAGTTGCAATATGAATAATTCGCCATACTGTAGATGTTTGCCTGGATTCGCTTCTAAGTCGCTGGGGGAGAATCAGGTTCCATCCTCTGAAGCTGGAGGTTGCTTCAGAAAAACAACATCATGCGGGCAAAACACGACAGCGTTCATAGACTTGAAGAACGTGAAAGTCAGAAAAGCAGACAAAGCAGTCTACGCAGCGAATCCAACAGAGTGCCAATCTAAGTGCCTTAATCTCAATGGGTGTCCCAATTGCACAGCTTATTCATATGATGCATCAACAAATTATGAGAGGACGTTCTTATCGTGTTCTATTTGGACCGCCGATTTGCCTACCCTTCAAGAGGAGATTGATACGGGTGTTAATCTTTCTGTCCCGATAAGTAAACTAGATATAGGTACATACACTTTCACTATCTCATCTCCTCAAATAAGATGCTTGCTTTACTTAATACTGTCTTAGATTGTCTAACATGAAACTGGCACAGAACCAACTCCAAGGACGTGCAAGCCTTGCGGTGTATTCACAATTCCTTATCCGCTGAGCACCAAACCAAGTTGTGGTGATCCCATTTACGTCAATTTCACATGCGACTCGTCAACCGGGCAGGTTAGTTTCGTCGTGGGACAAGAGAGTTATAGAGTTGCTAATATTGACCCAGACAAGAGATCGTTCTCCATTCAAATAAAAGATTCGGGTGATTGTGCTGCAAGCAGTCTAGGGCGTCGGCTCGATCCGCCATTTAGTGTGACTCAACAGTGCCACGGTGAGGCAAAGACAATAAAGATTAATTGGGATCCTCCAGGTGAACCTCCCTGTACTAATTCCACAGACTGCGAGGGCTGGTCTCATTCAACTTGCAAGGCAACCAGTAATAGAAATGGAAGATGCCTCTGCGATGAAAAATATCAATGGAATGGCCACAGTTTAAGCTGTACGCAAGGTAAACGTATTAGGTGTTAACACATTAATTGATTTCACCCCCCAACCCCCCCGACGTTAAATGTCTAAAGCTGGCGCCTGTCCAATTGTATTGGAGCCCTGAAACCGATTTGAATCGCAACTTCGATAGGATTTAACAAGTGAGAGAGAATTAACCTTGGGAGTAGGAGATTGATGAAAAGGATCATATCTATTGGAACAATATGAGGCCATATTTACTTGTTGAAAATTGATACTACCTCCAGTCCTAATTATAATAGCTAATTAACTAATTTGAGGAGATTAAAGAAATAAGTTAAGTTAGTTATTTGTAATAAATATATACTGTGTTTCCTAAAATATCCTTACTTACTAAGTTGATTGGCTAGAACTACTATTATTAGAAGGACCACTTTGAAAAAATATATATAAATATGAGAGACAAAGTGGATTAGGATCTTATAATTAGGACCAAAATAAAAGTCAAATAAGGTCTTATATTAAGGACCAGAGGTAGTACTTGAATTCTTTACCGACCAGTTAGAATGACCTTTCTGTTGTTGTCAGTACTCAGATTCTTTCATATTTTATTATTCCTCAACTTAGTTTGAGCGAAATTGATTGATATGAACTCAGTAAGAACCCTGAGCTTCTCTATTCTCTTTTTGAGCCGATAACAACCATTCAGATTAATTTACCGAGTATGGATCATGCCTAGACAAAACAAGAATAACTTGGGAATTGTACTCTTTGGTAAGCCTCAGCTCAGGGAGATTTGACTTCCATCTGAGGCTAAAGAATCTGCTGCACTTTTTTACCTTGATTTTACAAATATTGACCCTTTTATCGACTTTTATTTATAGAAGAAACAGTGAGCAAAAAGTGAATGATATGAATGACTAGATATTGTTGCCAAACAAAATATAGAAGAATGACTTCGTAATGTTCTTGTCAATCATCAATATATGCACGTGGAATAAGATATAGTCAGAAATTTAAGTACTGATCGTAGTTAGGGTAACTCTTCCATACTGAGATTGATGTCAAGCTTTAATATATGCTGATTATCTAACCCTCCAAGTTGCTCAAGAACAAATTATTGCTATTACTATCATCAGCATCAGTCCCCACAAGTAAAGTACACTTGATTCTACGATTTCAATGGCATTCCTTAATCCCGTCTAGAAGCTGACACATTTCCTTTGTCAATAGAGCCTCCAAGAAGAAACAGCTCTAGAGTTTTGATATTAGCGGTGACACTTTCAACCTTGATTTTCTTGGCCTGCATTATAACTTCTGCTTACATTTGGAGAAGAAGAGTAGCCTCAAATCAAGGTAATACGTTTTTTGCCTACAAACTTCGATGCATTCAACATGATCTGATGCTTATAGTGCCTGTGCTTATGTAATAAGTTTATGTTTGCGTCTATTATGCGTGTTTAGAAAAGGGAGAAAATCAAAGAATGAGAGATGTCCTACATGACAATGAGAGATGTATCAAAGATTTCATAGACGCCGAGAGGTTGGAGGAAAAGGACGCTGAAGGGATAGAGGTACCTTATATGGATTTTAATAGCATCCTATTAGCCACAGATAACTTCTCAGATGCGAACAAACTTGGACGTGGGGGTTATGGGCCTGTGTACAAGGTGATTGATTCAGTTCCACTTTCTTCATTGATTTCTAAACTTTAGAGACATGCTCTATGGAGAATTTTCGTTACAGGGCAAGTTTCAAGGAGGTCAAGATATTGCAGTCAAGAGGCTTTCAAGTGTTTCTTCACAAGGAATGAAGGAATTCAGGAATGAAGTTGTCTTGATATCCAAACTTCAACATCGAAACCTTGTTAGACTTTTGGGCTATTGCATTACAGGAGAAGAAAAAATATTACTTTATGAATACATGCCAAACAAGAGTTTAGACACATTCTTATTTGGTAAGTTACAAAATGCTTAATTATCAATAATTTCAATCTTGACATAGGTTTAGTGAATTTAATGTAAAAGGAAATGTTGATGCAGATCATACACACAGAGAGATTTTGGATTGGCCAATGCGTTTTGACATAATTTTAGGAATTACTAGAGGAATATTATATCTTCATCAAGACTCTAGATTGAGAGTGATTCATAGAGATTTGAAAACTAGTAATATTCTTTTGGATGAGGAGATGCAATCAAAAATTTCAGACTTTGGACTTGCAAAAATATTTGGAGGCAAGGAAACTGAGGCCAACACTGAGAGAGTAGTTGGAACTTAGTAAGTTTGATGTATCTCCCTTTTTGAATATTGATCTTCAACTATATTTATAACGAGCATTATAATTTTGTTTCCTTTTATTTTGTAGTGGATATATGGCTCCAGAGTATGCATTAGACGGATTTTTCTCAATTAAATCAGATGTTTTCAGTTTTGGGGTTGTAATGCTTGAAATTATCAGTGGAAAAAAGAACACGGGATTCTTTCAGTCCAAACAAATGTCCAGCCTTCTGGGTTATGTATGTTTCATCTTGTTCCTCCCTTGGCTTAATGTTCTTTTTGCAGTGTGGTGATTTCCTATTTATATGAATGCAGGCATGGAGGCTATGGACGGAGAATAACCTCTTGGATTTAATGGATCGATCTTTGAATGAAAGTTGCAATGCAAATCAATTCATCAAGTGTGCACAAGTAAGTCTATTGTGCGTGCAAGATGAACCAGGAGACAGGCCCACCATGTCGCAAGTATTAATAATGCTTGAAAGTGAGACTGCAAGCCTTCCAACTCCAAAGCAACCGACCTTTTTTATGAGCAGTAGCAGGGGCCTTTCTAGCTCTGCTTCTTCCAGTAAACCTGAAGGAATTCTTCCCACCGACAGTACCTATCAACAAGGTCGGTAGTGGAGATTGGATTATATTGGATCCTGTCGGAAAACCAACAACTAACTTCTTATTGAAACTCTAGTACGCTTGTATGAAAGGCCATTCATTCTTAGGGAACTTAGATCAGCTGACATCTGGTATGAAAATACCATACAAATATTAGTTAGGCATATATTTGAAATCTGTTGGTGCAATTATTTTTTTCTGCTAAAGTACAGGTATCCTCTTATTGGGGGCAATCCTATTCGAGGCACTGTCGGGCGCTAAATATGGGTACTTCTCCCAGCAGGGATTCAAACTTTGGTTCGTCACATTGTGACGGAATAGCTCCTTCCGCTAGACCCAACCCACTATTGGTTGTTGGCGCAATTATTTCAAGATGAAATACGTTGATATTTAGGTCCTATGTAGTCTATATGTTTGCTCCAAAAATAAGTTGGGCCAAGCCCAACAGAGAGGAGAAGCGAGCACTATAAACAAGATGGTACTAGAGACCCATATATGTACGATCTCTGTGGAAACTAAGATCTAGATTGAGGGTCGAAGCTGAATTAAATGGCTTTTGTGGGGTATATGAGGCTGTAGAAATAGAATGATAGGCCTATAAAAGTTGAATCCAGTGGAAGGGCTAATCCCGCACAATCTTGATAAATGAAGGTTCGAATCTCACTTGAGAGAGGTGTTCACATTTAGTACCTAACAATGTCTCGAACAGGATTACCTCCAATAGGAAGATACCTACACCTTAAAAAAAAAAAATAGAATAATAGATTTAAACAAACAGAAGAGGCCCTTGTAGGGTGTGTAGAGAGCTGAAAATAAGCGGAGGAAGAAAAAGAAATTGATATTCGAGTATTTGACAATTCAAAGGTGGCCTTTTCTATTAGCTTTGGACATTTTCTATATATATATATATGTGCATATATACATACATATATATATATTATAACATATAAACTGGACTACATCAATTTTGTTTGGTTTAGATTTTGCAAAACACTAATTACTGATGAAATTTAGGGTTTTAGAAACATTTTTGGGTTTTGGCCCTTTGGGTTTATGTTAAGTCTGAGTTTACGTGTGCTTCTATTTAGAAAAATATTGTATAATATGAATTTATTGAGACTAGATGGTATTTTAGGTATTTTCACTTTCTTTCTTTTCATTATCTTCTGCCTTTTACACAGACCAAGTAACATTTTTCTGATCAAACATCCCTATTGTTTTTCCAAAAATGACCATACATCTTTTTCATTCATATTTTTCCTTTTGATTTCTCTCTCTCTCTCTCTCTCTCTCTCTTTTGAGTAAAATCTTTGCAAATTATATTGTATAAATAGTATAGACACTATATTTGGTACGAGAGAAATGAAGGGAAAGGGAGGGGAGGGAAAATATTGATGAGCTCGTTTTAAAAAAATTGAAGAAGTTGGGTTATAAAATTTTGATAAGAAGAACATGTAAGATAAAAGAATAATTAAAATAAATCAAAAATTTTAACCCCACTTTTTTAATTTTTTAAAACGAGCTCATCAAAATTTTCATCCCCTCCCTTTCCCTCGTTTCCCTCAAACCAAACGAATAAGAGTAAGATGATGACTTTTAAAATAAAGTAAGAGATTGTCAGGATGGCTTGCATTGAAAATAAAAAATAAAAAAACAGAATTGGGATATAATGACAGGAAAACATTGGTCATTAATAGTATTAATCAAAGGTTAGGATGATACAAGGAGAGTCACAAAAGGGATAGAAAGAAAAAGGTCAGAGAAAGGAGAAACATACGAGGAGGGAGAGAAATAGTTTCACGAAATGATCAAATACTTTATTTCCTCCCCACCCCTCAACCTGTACTCCATTCGTCTTTAATTATAAGATCTTTTTAATCAAATTATGCAGTTTAATAAAACAGTTAAAATTAGTTAAAAACAGTTAATATGTAGCAAATATTATTATTTTTTCAAATATACCCATATATATAAATGGGTAAATGTGATAGAGTAATAATGAGATAAATAAATAAAAAGAATGTATTAAATATATTAAATTAAGGGTAAAATAGATAATAATATATTAAATGTTCAAATAAACTTAAAGAGGATTTTATAAAAAGAAACAGACCCTTTTAAAAAATTAGATTTTATAATAAGGAACGGAAGAGTATATCATAACTTCTTCCGGATACTCCTAAGCCTGATATTGGATTTGTTGATCCCATAGCTACTTCTTTATGATCCCCATTCATAAAATCATTAAATCGATTCATGACCACCTTTGAAATAATAATAAAATATAAGATCAGCTCCAAAAAACTGTTTTTTTTTTTACTGCCACGCTGGTTACATACTTTTTTCTTCCCACCAAAATAAATAAAAGTGCAATACAGCTGGTTGATGGCGTGGAGGAAAGCCCCATAATTCTCCAATCACAATCATACTCTCCCCATTTAATGATCGTTCCCATCTTATTAATTAATTAATTGGCTGGTATGAAACCCGGAAGCATTCATGTTTTCGAATGATACAATTTATTTTTAGTATTTCTTTTTTTTATTTATTAATATTAGTTTTTTTCGTTTTCTCTTTTTGGACTGGGTTCTCCTACATATTATGTAAATCAAGTTCTACTCAGTACTCAGTACAGTTTGACTCGCTCAATTGGGTGGGAAAAAAAAATGAGAGAACTATTTTGTTTAACTGAGTCATTCATAAGTTTGCAGTTTAAACGAGTTGCAGTTAACATAGGTGACACGATTTTATAAGCTATAAACATAAAAATGATAAGCTTGATAACTGAACTCATAAGTCCAACTAAGTTTGTAAATGATAGGGGTATACATTTAAGTGAGAGTTAATATGATCGTATAAACTGAAAACGGAAAGGAATTTGACATCAGTGCGTGTTTCATTGCAGGTTTATCGATAATTATCCGTCAAAGCAACGTGAAATATACATTCTTCCCTTGCAGGTTAGTGTCGGAAGTTCTGACTTAAGATTGTCTAAACCTTAAACACGTGATATGGAGGACAATGAACTGTCGCATGTGTTGATTGCACCCATACCAGCAATAAACCGACATAGAAATACTTATAATGGCATTGTTTAAAATTAATTTGACTTCTTCCTGCCGGCTCTGCGCGTAACGACTTGGAAACGTATGCGGTGCTGAACTGTAATATATGTCGAAGTAGAGTTAAATTAATGGAAGCTTGTCTGAATTAGTTGCTTCGGGACATGCAGTTTAAACTTTGGAGTCTCACAATGGTGTTATTTAAATAATTGTTGCAATAAAATAATATTTGGAGTCAAATTTCTTGCATACAATTCTTCTAATAATTCTGTATTTAATTTGGCACTAGGGGAAGGTGTTATTTTATATGTGAAATGGACAACCATTTCAAACTTTGAATCAATAAATTATAAAATATGGTGTTAATATAAATTAAATAAATAAATAATGCATTTGGTGTATTGCTCTCGTAGTAAAGTAACTCCTTTATATGGATAAGTTGGATTGTTCTATTCCCGCAGTGTCAGTTTAGTGTCCTTTTCGATTCAAAAATAATTAATCAAAAAAGCTTCATCATAACTGCAGTTTGATGAAAACCTGCGCAATAAATTTTAAATTATTGTTTTTATATGGAAGAATTTTAAAAAAAATATCTTTAAATTTTAAAATTCTAAATCAGTCTTATTTACTACACGTTAATAACAACTGATAATATTTGAAAGGTAAATGATAATATATTCTTTAGTCATTCTTGATTTGGGTTTTGAAATTTGAAAAGATTTTTTCTTTTTATATTCCAAAGGGTAAACAGGGGTTGAAGTTCAAGTGAAAATAAGCCATTGTAAATTCTCAACTTATGAATTTTGTATTTTGAGTGATAAATTGTGAAAGCTTCATCACTACATGTCGCAGGTCTCAGTAATAAATTCTTTGTTAAAACCGAGTGATATTTAAAAAAAAAAGAAAATAAAAAAAAGAACTTGCGAAGGGGCAAGACAAAGAACCCAAAAAGTCCTGTAAACAAGCACTGTTTGAAGAGTTAAGGAAAAAACTAAATATATTTTAAAGTGAAACACCGTTTAAAAAAAAATGAACTTCATTTAATTTACCCAGGACCTCATAATCAAGCTGATTACTGAGGTGATTTTTTCATTTCCGCGTGGCTAACTGATTCGTATTGACTATTTTTTTTTTTTTTGTTACAAGAGAGGGCAAAGCCCAACTAAGGAAAAAGAGAACTAAGTAGGAGGGGAAATGAATCCCATAGACTCTTTCTGCACAATTATCTGCAAATGAGCAGGACACGAATCCATAGTAGAAGATCTGGAAAGACCCTCTTTTGCTAAGGCATCAGCAATCTGGTTTTGTTGTCTTGAAATGGTTTGTAATTTTAATTCCCAAGGACAACGCATGAAGTTTTGGATCTGGAAGAAAAGGAGGCTGGCCCCTCTGTAGCGTTGTCTATCCTGAAGCATGTGGATAAGGTTCTTGGCATCAGATTCAAGAATTACTCTTCTCATTCCAAGATCCCAAGCTAGTTTCAAGCCTCTGTAAATTGCCCATTCTTCTGCTTCAAAGGGTTCACAGACTCCAATGTAATGAGTAAAACCAGCTATCCAGTTACCATTATGGTCTCGTATTATTCCACCACAGCCAGCCTTACTGTTTGATCTACTCATAGCTCCATCTACATTCAGCTTAACCCAACCCTCATCAGGCCTCTTCCAAACTGAGCTATCAGGATACGAGTTGTTTGCAGTATTTTCCTCTTGCATTTGAACGAATTTCTTCCATATCTGCATAATGACAGTAGCAGGCTCTAACGGTTTTAGGAAGTTTGTCTCGAATAAATGCTTATTTCTCCATTTCCATAGGAACCAAACAGTGACACCCCATATCTGACTCCAAGTCCCATCGTTAAAAAATCCCAGATCCTTTTTAAGGTTTAAAGCAAACCAGTCACACAAGCTAGCAGCAAAGAAGGAAGGTTTATACCTGGGGTGAAGAAGTTGGACCCACAAATTTGTTGCATACTCACAGTTCCTTAAAATGTGCAGGACGTCTTCTCGATCATTCTGGCACCAGGGGCAATTATCAGAAACTGGCGACCAAGAGCTTCTCCAAGCATTTGTAGGGAGTCTGTTGTTGAAGGCTATCCACATGAAAACTCTTACTCGTTCAGCGCCCTTCCACTTCCAGATCTCTTTGAACACAGTGCTGTAGGAATTTGATGGATTTTCTTCTAGCATATAATAAGCACTCTTCAAAGTGAAATTTCCACTATTTGTTGCCTTCCAAGTTAGAATATCTTCACCAGCTTCACCCATGGGGGGGAGCAAGGTAATCAATTTTTGAAATACATTACTTGGAATTATGGTGGATAGATTATTAAAATCCCAAGTACCGTGGGCAATAGAGCCGGGAATATGGGTTGGGGCCCGCGGGCCAGCCCGCCAACCCGCCATAAAAGAGCGGGTTAGGGTTGGCATTTGCCAACCCGTCAAAATGCGGGCTGCTCTAGCCCGCACCGCATAGCCCGCGGGCTGTGGCGGGCTAGCCCGCGGGTTGGCGGGTTGGCCCGCCTAACCCGCCACCTTTTTTTTAAAAAAAAATTTGTTTTCATATAAATAATATATTATTATATTTGAAATTTTTCTTCTATCATTTACATCTCAATTTTCATGTTACATAATACATATGTAAACAACAAATATTTTTTAAAAATAAGCATACCATATTTGTAGCAAAAATTTAATAACTACAATCAAATATAAGATAATATTTATTATAGAAAAAAAGTATTTTAGAAAAATATGGTGAATGAACTTTTAAAAAAGTTAGATAAATGCACTTCTAATTTATTAAGAGATAGTGTTTTGTATCAAACATGACATTTGTATAAAAAAATTATAAAATTCATCACTTGATAAGTTAATGTTGAATGTTAATCATGTAAAATATTTGTAATATATTGTTTTATATTTATATTGACTATTTTAAATGTGGTTAAAAATAATTTATACTTGTGATTACTTTTGAAATTTTAGATCACCATTTATAGTTTAAAAAATTAAATAAAAATAAGATTTAAAAATTGAGAATTAAAAAAAAAAAAAAGATGGCGGGCTGGCGGGCTGGCCCGCCAACCCGCTGTGACGGGTTAGGGTTGGGACTTTTCCAGCCCGCCAAAATGCGGGCTGCTCCAGCCCGCACCGCATAACCCGCGGGTTGTGGCGGGCTGGCCCGCAACCCGCGGGTTGGCCCGTATTCCCAGCTATAGTGGGCAACCCAATCAGCAACTCTACTATTTTCTTCTTCACTAGTTAGAGGCCTGAGACATAGATCTTTAATTTTTTTGTCCGAAAATAACCAGAAATCATTGAAGAAACTAGTAGAAAGTCCATTTCTGATATTCCACTTCATGCCTTGTTCCACTAAGTCCTTCTGCTGAGAGATAAATTTCCAAAGAGCAGAATCTGTGGGTTTTGAATCAAGTAAATTATCTTCGTTTTGTCTCATATATTTAGAGAAGAGAACTTCTGCCCATAAGCCTTTACTCCCAGTAATCAACTTCCAAGCAATTTTTGCACCGCAAGCTTGATTAAGAGAAGTTAATCTCTTAAAACCAAGACCTCCATAAGACTTAGGCAAGATCATTTGCTCCCACCCTATTGGGTGGAAGCCGTGGGATTTATGACTACTACCCCAAATGAAGTTCCTTTGCAGTCTTTCCACCTCTGAGCAAATGTTGGCAGGGATTTTTGACACTTGCATTGGATAAACTGGAATTGCAGAAATAACAGATTTTGCAAGTGTAATTCGACCAGCTAGAGAAAGAGTATTTTCTTTCCAAACAGCAAGTTTTGATTTAACCCTGTCAATAATATATCTGAAGGTATCTGTGGTTTTCCTCCCTCTGATGATTGGAAATCCCAGATACTTCCCTATGTCAGTGGAGATCCTCATACCGGTTAAGCCTTTGATTCTCCTTCTAGTAGCAGCATTGACTTTAGGTGAGAAAAAGATAGAAGATTTGCCTTTATTAACCTTTTCCCCTGATGCAGCACAGAATTGATCTAGGCATTCCATGATACGAGAGGCTTGGTCTTCAGTAGCAGTTCCGAAAAGCAAAAGGTCATCAGCAAACATGAGGTGAGAGATGGCTGGCCCTTCTCTAGTTATTAAAACTGGTTTCCACCTACCATCATTCACAGCATCACTTATGATATGTGAAAGCCTATCCATGCATAAGACAAAGAGAAGGGGGGATATTGGGTCCCCTTGGCGAAGGCCTCTCAAAGGAGTAAAAAAATTAGATTGTTCTCCATTCCACAGCACATTGTAGGAGACAGATTGCACACAACTCATAACTAAGGAGATGAAGTCAGGATCAAATCCAGCATCAATTAGCGTTTGCTGCAGAAATTCCCACCTGACACGGTCAAATGCTTTTTCAAGGTCAATTTTCAAGGCCATTAAGCCCTTTCTTCCTCTCGTTCTCTTCATAATTTGCATGATTTCCTGGCCCACAATTATATTTTCTTGGATGTTCCTGCCTTTGATGAAACTTGTTTGGTAAGGTGATATTAGATCATCCATTACAGCCCTCAGTCTACTAGCAATAATCTTGGTTATACACTTGTAATGAACAGTGCACAAGGAGATTGGTCTAAAATGACTAACCAATTCTGGTTTTTCAATCTTAGGAATAAGAGATATAAGAGTTTTATTTGCATCAGCCAAAACACTCTTTTTCTCAAAGGCCCTTTTGACAAAATCACATATGGCTTCACCAACAATATTCCAATTCGACTGGTAGAAAATTGGAGAAAAACCATCATATCCAGGAGCTTTATAAGGGCCCATCGAAAACATCGCAGACTTGATTTCCTCAATAGAAGGAGTAATACCCATACTGGACAGTCTTGTTTTATCCAATCTAGGGAAATTGGTGGAGGTACTTAGTAGAGGGGTGCCAGTGCCATCAGGTTGGTAAAGGCTTTGAAAATAATCTACTACCATCGCTCTTAGCTCCTCCTCATTTTCCGTCCAGGTTCCACTGCTGTTTCTTAGAGCTAAAACTCTATTTTTCCTTCTTCTGAAATTAGTTTTTAGATGATAAAAGCGGGTGTTTCTATCTCCCTTGGTTATCCAATCAGTGCGGGCTTTTTGGAACCATTTTAGCTCTTCCAATTTTAACACTTCGTCAAGCTGGTTTTGCAGAGTTAACTCCAAGTCATGGAGGAAATGAGAGTGCGTATAGCTAGAAGAATTTTGTATCCCTTTCAACCTATTCAAAATGGTCCTCTTTTTTTTCTCTACATACCCGAAAACATCTTTGTTCCAAATTGTTAGAGAGCTACGAAGCTTTTCTAAAATGTTATCCAGCTCGCCATAGTCAGACCAGTTATTAGCGAGGAATTGAGTAAAAGAGTCATGCGAAAGCCACATGGCTTCAAATCGGAAAGGTTTCAGTCTCTTATTGCAATTATGACCATATCTTAGATATAAGGCAATAGGATTATGATCTGAGAAAAGAGAACGAGGGAGTACCTTCAAACAAGATTCTGAAAAATTACTTAGAAATTGTGAATTGGCCAAGGCTCGATCAAGGCGTTCAAAGAGACGGGAGCAACCAGCTAGTTTCGGTCCTTTCCAAGTGAATTTAGAACCAATCGAACCCATATCCATTAAAGCGCAGCTGCGAATTCTGTCTTTGAACCAATTGATTCTCGATGTATTGATAGTAGCTCCTCCAATTCGTTCTGAAGGAGATAGTATATCATTAAAATCACCCAGAACCACCCAAGGCTTTGAAACATTGGCAGCGAGTTGTTGTAATTGATTCCAAAGAAGAGACCGATAATTGGAGTGGGGGACAGCATAAATACCAGTGACAAGAAAGGAGGGGTGCCCAGGAATTTCACACTCAAGATGAATAAATTGTCGGTTCTCTTCTAGGACAGTTATGCTATAAGGGCTTTTCCAAGCAGCAACTAAGCCTCCCGATCTCCCCTCGCTAGGAACAAAAGAGAAATTGTCAAAACCCAGAGCACGAAGACGGTTGAAACCAGTAGCTTTATCACATCTTGTTTCACCGAGAAAAATCAGTGAAGGTTTTGGGTCACTACAAACAGCTTTTAGATTTCTGAGGAGCCCACTTCCACAAGCTCCCCTTGCATTCCAATAAAGGATACTATCCATAAAAAAGATAGTAGATGAAATGGCTAAGGCACGGCCCAAATCAAAACCCAATAGGAAGTTGGGTTTCGGGCACCACTGTATTCTCACTACCGAAATTCTCATGGGTTGGAATTAGAGGGCTGTTCAAACCAGGCCCAATCCGTGTATCTCCTGGGTCCACTTCTTCAGGGTCCAACTCACCATCATTGAAGGTAGGGGAGGTTTGGACTTCCGTAAATTCATCAGTGTTTTCAGGTTCATTTCGTTCAGTGTCTTGCACCATATCTTGACACGTGTTCTCCTCATTGCAATTGTTCTCAGTGATTTCTTCCATTGGTAACATAGGGACGTCCTTACTCCTATAATCTCTTCTCAAAACATCACGCGCCCTTTTCTCGCTCTTACGTTTTTCCTCCGTTTTCTCTGCTATCTCCATGTCGTGTCCCGCCACTAAGGTGCCAGCTTGGAATCTTTCTTCTTGCACCTTTGTTATAGCACTACCACTCTTTCCACTGGTACGTCGTACAGACTTATTGCGTTGGATCAAGTGTTGCGGTTGTGACACTACCTGTGCCTCTGCAAAACGGATATCACCGTTATTTTCTGTCTCTTTTGTTTGTTCTTCCACGTCAGCTAGAACCCCAAAGCGAGAGCCTCCGTTCGCCGGACGGGAAGTTTCCCCCCTGTTTTCTTTTGCTTTCTTTTGTCTGCGAGATTTTTGCACTACTCTCCATTGTTCCTGAATGCTATCAACCTCCATCTGTTGATCTCCACCTCTGTCGCATGGGTTTTGGTTCTCATTAGCATCCTGGACATGCTCTGTTCTTCCCTTTTTAGATGGGCAGACCTCGCTTCTATGGCCATACCACCCGCATTCAGTGCACAACATATGAAGACCTTCATACTCCAGATGATAATCTTCATTATCTAGAGAGAATCCTGGCATTAGTTGTTTAGTCAAATCAACTAGAACGCAGATGCGGGCATAATGTCCTCTCAGTTGGCAAGATGTATTCAGATCTACTTTAATGGTTTCTCCTATTCTATTTCCAATAAAAGTCAAGGCTTCCTCGTCGTAGTATTCTAGAGGCACTTTGGGCATTCTCACCCAGACTGCCACCTTATCTATAGATGCTCTTGTAGGGCGAAAGTTTGGCTCCCATGGCCTAACTGTGAGATAGTGATCATATATCATCCAAGGCCCTCCTGTCAAGGCATTAAAGTAATCTTCTCTGTTTGATAGTTTTACCACGTAGAAACCGTAACCCACGTTGATGAGAGTAATGACACCCCTCTTAGCCCATAAGCTCTGTAGTCTGGTTAACAAAGCTTTGTATCCGATACTTCTGTCAAGGAGCTTCACGATAACAGCCTTCCTCCAAGCCCTGTATAGTTTTTTCTTCATTTTCCCAGAGAAAGAAAAAGTAGGAAAATTCCGGTTCAGATTCTCAATCATCTTGCAGATTGGCTCTGTTTTTCCTTTTGTTGAGTCTGGCGAGGAATCCTCAGATAAAGTATCATCCGACTCTACGCCATCTGTTTCCTCAATGTCATCATCGGAGCTGGCATTATGGCCATCTATACCTTTCAGTTTTTCTGCAAAAGTCGGTCCACCAGAGCTGTATTTATTCCCCTCAGCTCCAAGCTTTGGCCAATGGCCCCGCAGTAGGCTACTTCCAGCATCGTTAGTTCCATTTTTTATCTTCTTGGAACTCCGAAAGAGTAGGTCCTCTTCTTCTTGCGACGGAGGCACCGTCGTGCGCGTTTTCTCAGAGAGCACTAGGGTCATCGTTTTTAGCAGACTCTAGATTCGTATTGACTATTGATAGCGCGGATAAGATCAACAGTTTCAAGACAGATCCTGTCGGCCCAAAAAGAGGATGGGGCCCGGGCAGGGCGCTAGTGTGCGCCGACCTTGACTTCCCCTGTCAACCACCCACCGGCTCGATGTCCTCATTTCGTGCAAATGACTATGAAAAAAGTTATAAATTGGCATTTGGTATGCAATTGGTTAGCAGCTGTTCACATCTCTCAAGTGCCCCACCCACAGGAACAAGAAACATACTCGCAGAGCTCAACCCCGTGAACAACATAAAACTCAAACGTGGGTTGACCAATGAACGGGTAAACGAGGCGACTTTCTTGACTTCATGCTGGCAATTGCATCCTCTATGCTCTCGCATGCGTGCAGCTTGCTTCCATTGTAGCCAGAAGTAGATTCAGAATGAGCATAATCCTCTATGTTCTGTTTTATGCGTTCCTATTATGTCTTCCTCCGCCCTGCTTAGCCATGGATACTTTGAAGATCGGTGAAAGCCTTCATGACAGGGAAGATGCCGCTGCCACCCTTGTCACCACGGGAGAGCAGTTTGAACTTGGTTTCTTTTCCCCTGCTCGAAGCCAAAACAGATACCTTGGAATATGGTATCATGGGATAGAACCGCAAACTGTTGTCTGGGTTGCTAACAGAGACAACCCCATTCCTCATTCAAGAACTGGAATTTTCCAACTTTCGCTAGATGGAAATCTCACCGTGTTAGATACAGAAGGAAATCCTTATTGGTCTTACACGCCTGAACAAGTATCTTCTCTCGCAAACCTCACAGTGAGGCTTATGGATTCTGGGAACTTAATTCTGGCAGACGACCACTTACAAGCGACCTACTGGCAAAGCTTCCAACACCCTACGGACACATTTTTGGTGGGCATGAAAATGGATGAAGATTTAGTCTTGAATTCTTGGAGAGCCTCTGATGATCCCGGCAGCGGTAATTACACATTTGCAGGTGGAAAAACAGGGGATAGCAACTATACAATCTACGTCAACCAGAACCAAGTTCACTGGGCTGGTGAAACGCGCCAAGATTTCGGCTCAGAAGGGACAATGCTTTCGCTGTTGACAAACTTCACCCAAAGGCCTTCTACTTATAAAAACAAAAACATGTCAACAAATGCACTTCGTTCTGACTTTGAGCACACAAGGCTAGTGATGAATTATACAGGACGGGTAGAGCTTTGGCGCTGGGATCAGATCGAAGGAGGATGGGCGACTAGATGGAACAAGCCAGATAGCAAATGCAAGATACATAACGTCTGTGGGAACTTTGGCAGTTGCAATATTAATAGTTCGCCAATCTGTAGATGTTTGCCTGGATTCACTTCTAAGTCGCAGGGGGAGAACCAGGTTCCGTCCTCTGAATCTGGAGGGTGTTTCAGAAAACCAACATCATGCGGGCAAAACACGACAACATTCATACACTTGGAGAAGGTGAAAGTGAGAAAACCAGACAAAAAAGTCAACGCAGCGAACGAAACAGAGTGCCGATCTAAGTGCCTCAATGGGTGCCCCCCTTGCACCGCTTATTCATATGATGCGTCAACAAATGCCTATAGTAGGATGTCCATACCGTGCTCTATTTGGACTTCTGATTTGCCTACCCTCCAAGAAGAGATCGATGCGGGCTTTAATCTTTCTGTCCTGGTAAATAAACCAGATATAGGTACTTCAATTATTTTCACCATCTCATCTCTCCAAATAAGATGCTTGCTTTACTTAATCAATACTGTCTTAGATTGTCTAAAATGAAACTGGTACAGAACCAACTCCAAGAACCTGCAAACCTTGCGGCGTATTCACAATTCCTTATCCGCTAAGCACTGAAGCAAGTTGTGGTGATCCCATTTACTCTCATTTTAAGTGCGACTCGCCAACCGGGCAGGTTAGTTTCATTGTGGGAGAAGAGCCTTATAGAGTTACTAACATTGATCCAGACGAGAGATCGTTCTCTATTCAAATCAAAGATTCGGATAATTGTCCCGCAAGCAATCTCGAGCGTTGGCTTGATCCGTCATTTAGCGTGACTCAACAGTGCGATGATGTAGATGAAGCAAAGACACTAAAGATTAATTGGTCTGCTCCAGATGAACCTCCCTGTAATAACTCCGTAGACTGTGAGGGCTGGTCTCATTCAACTTGCAACGCAACCGGTAATGGAAATGGAAGATGCCTCTGCGATGAAAAATATAAATGGGATGGCCTCAATTTAAGCTGTACGCAAGGTAAACGAGTTAACACATTAATGATTAATTTACCCCCCACCCAAAAAAAAAAGTTCTTCTTGTTAGGGAGACAGGATGTCTAAGCCTGACACCTGTCCAATTGTATTGGAGCCCTGAAACCGATTTGAATCGCAACTTCAATAGGATTTAACAAGTGAGGAAAAATTAACATTGGGAGTAGGAGATTGATCAGAGGGATCATATATGTTGGAACAATATGAGGTGATAATTACTTGTCTTGTTGAAAATTGATGCTGGAATTCTTTATAGACTAATTGGAATGACCTTTGTTGTTATGAGAATTGAGATACTTTTATTTTTGATTATTCCTCAACTTAGTTTGAGCCAACTTGATTGATATGAACTCAGCAAAAATACTGAGTTTGACTATGCTACCTTTCTGAGCCACTAGCAACCATTCAGCTTAATTTACTGAATATAGACCACGCCTAGACGATACAAGAGTAACAGAGGAATTGTATTCTTATTTTAAGGCTCACTGTCACTGACAACCCATGGATATTTGATTTCCAACTGAGGCTGAAGAATCTATTGAACTTTTGTACTTTGATTTTACAAACATTGAACTTTTCATTTATTTTTATTTATAGAAGAAACAATAAGCAAAAAAATGAATGATAGGAATGATTAGATATTGTTGCCAAAGAAAATATAAAAGAATGACTTCATAATGTTCTTGTCAATCTTTAGTATACGCAATTGTAATAAAAAGAGACAGAAATTTAAGTACCATTAGCAAGCTGTAACTAAATGTAGTTAGGTTAACTTATTCGTAGTCAGATTGATGTCAAGCTTTAATATATACTGACTATCTAACACTTCAAAATGCTCAAGAACATGGCATTCCTAAACACACATATGAGTACACTTGATTCTACAATTTCAATGGCGTTCCTCAATCTAACGTGTAGAAGCTAACAAATTTCCTTTGTCAGCAGGGCCTCCAAGAGGAAAAGGCTCTAAAGTTTTAACGTTAGCGGTGACGTTTTCAAGCTTGATAGTCTTGGTCTGCATTATAACTTCTGCTTACATTTGGAGAAGAAAAGTGGCCTTTAAGCAAGGTAATGCATTTTTCGCTTACAAGCTTCTAAGCACTCAACACGATCAGACGCTTAAGATTATAACTGGACATTTTAAATTTCATCATGTTACAGTGCCCGTGTCCATTATGTTTATTTTTTCATCTATTATACGTGTTCAGAAAAGGGACAAAATCCAAGATCGACAGGGAGCCTACATGACAGTGAGAGATATATCAAAGATTTTATGGACGCTGACAGCTTAGTGGAGAAGGACAGAGAAGCAATAGAGGTACCTTATTTGGATTTTAGTAGCATCCTTTTAGCCACAGATAACTTCTCGGACGCTAACAAGCTCGGACGCGGGGGTTATGGGCCTGTCTACAAGGTGATTAATTCAGTTCCACTTTCTTCATTGATTTCTTTACTTTAGAGACGTGCTATATGAAGAATTTTTGTTACAGGGAAAGCTTCAAGGAGGTCAAGATATTGCAGTCAAGAGGCTTTCAAGTGTTTCTTCACAAGGAATGAAGGAATTCAAGAATGAAGTCGTCTTGATATCCAAACTTCAACATCGAAACCTTGTTAGACTTCGGGGCTATTGCATTACAGGAGAAGAAAAAATATTACTTTATGAATACATGCCAAACAAAAGCTTAGACACATTCTTATTCGGTACGTTACAAAATGCTTAATTATCAATAACTTCAAGCTTGACACAGGTTTGGTGAATTTAATGTAAAAGAAAATGTTGATGCAGATCGTACACAACGGGTGATTTTGGATTGGCCAATGCGTTTTGACATAATTTTAGGAGTTGTTAGGGGCATGTTATATCTTCATCAAGACTCTAGATTGAGAGTAATTCATAGAGATTTGAAAACTAGTAATATTCTTTTGGATGAGGAGATGCAACCAAAAATTTCAGACTTTGGACTTGCAAAAATATTTGGAGACAAGGATGTTGAGGCTAACACTGAGAGAGTAGTTGGAACATAGTAAGTTTGATATATCCACCTCATTGAATATTGCTCTTCAACCATGATTACAAGAAATATTATGATTTTGTTTCTTTTTATTTTGTAGTGGATATATGGCTCCAGAGTATGCATTGGATGGATATTTGTCTATTAAATCAGATGTTTTCAGTTTTGGGGTTATAATGCTTGAAATTATCAGTGGAAAGAAGAACACAGGATTCTTTCGATCCAAACAAACTTCTAGCCTTCTGGGTTATGTATGTTCCATCTTGTTCCTCCCTTGCCTTAATGTTCTTTTTGCAGCATGGTGATTTCTTGTTTATATGAATGACTATGTAGGCATGGAGGCTATGGACGGAGAATAACCTATTGGATTTAATGGATCGATCTTTGAATGAAAGTTGCAATGCAAATCAATTCATCAAGTGTGCACAAGTTAGTCTATTGTGTGTGCAAGATGAACCAGGAGACAGGCCTACCATGTCGCAAGTATTGATAATGCTTGAAAGTGAGACTGCGAGCCTTCCAACTCCAAAGCAACCGACCTTTTTTACGAACCGTGCCAGGGGCCTTTCTAGCTCTGCTTCTTCTTCCAGTAAACCTGAAGGAATTCTTCCAACTGACAGTAGCTATCAAGAAGGTCGGTAGCGTGAATGATGAGTTCGATGCGCATTGGATTGGGCCCTATTGGAAAACCAAAAAGCAACTTTTCATTGAACTTCTAGCACGTTTGCGTGCAAATGAAAGACCATTCATTCTTAAAGGGCTCATGACTTACTGGTCTTCAAAACACCAGTTATCTCTATTAGGTTCCTCATTTAATGTAATGCAATTTGTGATTATCTTGATTATTCTAAAAGTGAAACGCGGGAAGTACTTTGATGTAAGTGGTCGCTTTGATCGAATCCGACTAATATTCTAGTGAATCGGAATATGTAGGTGCTTTGATCCAAGTGTACAGACGCTAGAGAGTGGTATAAAATTTTGCAATAATAGAACCCAACTTGTTAGTTGTGCAGACTTGCATACTAAATGATCGAAGTGGTAGGTCCACCATATCAGACGTAGTGACAATGTTTGGCAGCAGAGAGATTGCAGTCCTCTCGAGTCCTAAAGCTAGAACCAACCGTTTTTTTTTCTTTTTCGCTTTGGTGAGGAGAGGGATTTCTGATTCATCTTCTTCTACAATTAAACCAGAAGAAATAAACCTGCAATGTAACAGCAGCTCTGCAGATTCTGCTTAGTGCATGGTGAAGAACCCAATTGAGATTTGGCTGCATTCCAGTTTGCTATGCAGGTCCAATTCCAAACAACTAACGATATTAGCTTTTCTCTGTCAAATATCAGTGGAATTTGTATGAAGTATCAAGAAGAATTTCACACGATAATGTCCCTCAGGGGGCCAAAAAATATAAAGAGCGAGGAACTATCACTGCTCCGAAAGGGGGAAAAAGCCATCACACCTTGTTGAATCCGTGCTCTCTCGTGAAACAGAGTCCACTATTTGAGTAAGTGGATATTTATTTATTGCTTATTTTTATTATTTGCAGAAAAGAAGACTGTCCATTCAAATTTTATTGGTAACTCTTGCATGTTTTGATTATTCATTATTTTAAAGAAAGAATTGTAGAAATTATAGGGAAAACCGTGTATTCAGAGAGATTCTCGTTTCAAATTCTACAAAAATTTGTTGACCGAGAATGTTGAGAATCTTAGCAATTACTAGCCTGTACTAGTGACAGAATTAAAAAGTGAGTTTACAGTTTAAGAAAGGAAAAACAAGTTAACTATAGCTAGGTCTCTGATAATTTTTTAAGGGAAAATTTGAACAAAGGACCTTAAAAAAATAATATTTACTCAAAAAGATATTAAAAACTTTAATTATTTAGAAGGACTAAAATTTAAAATATAAATCTAAAAGTACAAAATTGTCCCCGATGCAAACACCATGATTTCTTTCACTTGCGCATTTTTGGAATTTCCCTTCAGTTTCATGCGCACGAGGAAGAAAGAGACAATGAACTACAAGCTTTAAGCTTTCCTTCTTTAATGGTGATCAGCGATCTTTTCTGAATCAAATCACTTCCAATAAAACCACCCTTACCTTACACATATGCACCAACAGAATTGGGTCATGATCACTATCTCAACACCAGCAATGGCGTCTCTCACCCTCAGCAAGTCAACAGTCCATAGCTTCATACTTAATTATGGAAATATTGCATTGGAAATTTCTCACTGGATGTGTAAGCAGTGTGCTCTAGTAATGTTCACAGACAATGCTTTGCCCGTTGCAATCCTTTGATGATTAAGTTACGAAAGATTGCGTTGTAATGAGTTAACAAAATAGGAGGGACGGAGGAGAACGGGAAGAATGAAGGATATTAAATTTATATTTTAATATCTGGTCCCTCCAAATAATTATATTTTTTATGATCATTCTTAATAAATATTACTTTTATTAGCTTTTTGGCTCTAATTTTCCCTTCTTTAAAAAATAAGTTATTAATACTGAATTAATAAAAACTGCAAATTCAGGAGGCTTAATTATTAATAGTGCATTTAACTTTTAAATGTAATATATTTTCAATTTTTAATTAGAATTTTTGCTTGTATTGTCAAGACACATACAACTTATTTGTTTAAAAAAATTTAAACAATCTGATAAACCTATATTTTTACCAAGGTATTTTATATTTTTAAGGGGTTTTTTTCAACTAAAATGAACTAGATTGCAGTTGTTAGGATTAATTTAAATTGGAGATTGATTTTATCAAAATAGAAGATTAATTTAAATTGGAGATTGATTTTATCAAAATAGAACAAAAAGAGTATTTTTGTCATACTTTTCATATTACAATTTGTTAAATTATTTTGTAGGTTATTCTGGGAAATTTAAAATGAATAATGAGGAATTTCAAGGATTGCAATGATAAAAATAGGCTACGTGAAATGAATAAAAAAGAATGATAAGAGCTATACATGCTTAATCAATACAAACATCATAAACACCACTAAATATTTCACAATGAATTTATGCCTTGCAGTGATACTTTTGCCACTCAATAAGACTAAAAAAAATGCCTTATTTCTTTTTTTTCCCCTCTTCTCACATGCATAAGATTTTTTTTTCATTTTCGTTTTTTTGCTATTTTTTATTTTTTATTTTTCTTGCTTTTTTTTTCCGAACTGGCATTCCAACCCATTTATAAAAATAGCAGCAACATCCCAATATATAACAAGGCATCTGTGTGTTAAGATGCTACTTTTCTGGTCTTTAATATAAAACCCATTTAACTAATTTGATTAGATTAAAAAAGTTAGGTAAGTTAGTTAATTATAAGAAATGTGACACATTTTTTCTAAAACACCATAATTATCTTTCTTAATACCTCCTCTCCCTCTTTTACTTGATTATAGTTGAGAGAATTTCTATAGGGGTAATTTAGAGAAAATTGATAAATATGACAAATAGGTTTTATATTTAGGACCAAAACCAACTCAACAATTAGTTCCTATATTAAGGACCGGAGGAGTATGAAAATATAATTAAGATGCATATGTATTGTTATTTGCTCAAAATAAGAATAAAAAGAAAGTGAAAACTCAAAAGGAGTTCACAAAGGATGTAGAAGATAATGGTTTGTATTTGGAAAAAATAGGAATATGAATAAGAATGCCTCAACCATCATCATATAATCACAATGCAATTAAACTAAGAATTTAAACAAGTTTTTCATAATGAAAAACTAAGTAAATGATTACACAAGGAACAAGATTTAGGCTCAAACATCTTCCAACAAGGTTTACTCCCTCAAGCTTACTCATTTTGATAAATTGGATACCAAACTAATCACAAAACATTAATGAAACTATTTAAATTACTAGTTGTAAGAGTATAATAAATCAAAGCATTATATTAAATCATAAGTAAGCATAACTCCTAATTAAAATAGTAAAAACCATTTTCTCTTTTTTCAAAATATAAAGTAGCAAAAATCTAAATACGGGTATAATAAACAACAAAATTATTAAAATAAGCAGCAAAAATAGCAGGACTCAATATAATAACAATCCAAGTGTCTCTAATTTAATATTTTGAGATGTTGAATGGCATAAAAGCGTCAAATTATTTTCTTTGTTTGGGGAGTGGAGCATGTGGAACTTCCATTAGTCATCACCGAAATAGGACAAGCAAAAATGAAGGCGCAACACTAAAAAAGCGCCGACCACAAAAAGCAACGTGCAGAACAGGAAAGCAAACCGAGAAGAGGGAAAGACAAAACAAGCCAACCAATGCCATTTCAGTATTGACCATGCCCAGTTCTCCACAAACTTCTGCGGTTGAAAGATTTACTTATGAGAGATTTTACTTAGGGGAAATCACAAATAAAGACCCTCGAATTAGCAAAATCACTCTATGGTCACCTGAATAAGTCAAATTACCATGAGGGACCCGGTCTCAAATTGCAATTAGCAAATCACACCTAAAAGACTAAAATACCCTTCAATTACTCAGATTCAATAACGAAGGCAGACATTAGTGAGAGACCTCTTCTTTCCTTCTCCTCGGACTTCCTCTCCCTCTCTTCTTCTTTCTCTTTCTTCCTTGGGTCGAAGCAGCATCTGCGTTGGGTCTCCTCCATGGCGAATGGTCTCATGAGGGGCAAAGAGAGCTTTCGAACTCCTTGCGTAGGATATCAGCAGGGAGAAGAGAGGAAGGTGGTCGGTGACGGAGGAATGGAAGATTTGGGACGATTTTCTGCAATTCTGAAACAAGGAGTGATTACGAACTTTTTGTTGAATAATGGCGATCAACCTTATGGATCGTTTTCTCTGTTAGCAAAGAAGAAGAAGGCTGAGTTCTTTAAGTTGTTGATAGAAGCTACAGGGTTCGCTGGTTTGAATATTTTAAAGATTTTGAAGATGATCTAGTTGAATACTGTCTTCTTTTTGTTTACTTGTATCAGGGAATCGATAATCTTCTCATTTGATTTAGAGTTGCTGGTTGCTGTCAAAACACCTCTGGTTTTTTGTTATTTGACTTACTATTGTTGTAATTTTACTTAGTAGTGTTGTAACTACAGATTGGTTAGTTTGATCACAATAACATGGCGTGACAATCTAAAAATGTCGGTATTTTGTTTATGGGCAGAGCAATGTTAACATTTAGTATTTATAGTTGTAAATGGTATCAATGTAGATCCATTTAATGTTCTGAAATTCATGACAGACCTCCTCATTGACTTATAATTTCACTTACCACAGTTATTATTTGGCTTTCTACTCTTGTTAATTAATTTTCATAACTTGTCATTCGTCTTACTCAACTTGTCATAAATTACATATCAGAACTTGTCACCTGCTAAAGAAATCTGAAAATGTTGTCATTGGAAAAGAGAAAATTAATTTTTTATGAATTGCTTATCAGAAGTTGTCATTCGTCTTACTATACTTGTCATTCGTCTTACTCAACTTGTCACTCGCCAAAGAAATCTGGAAGTAAACGTGTTGAAGGGAATGTAACGATCACCATTGTTGTGATGATAGAAATGCAGTAACAGAAACAGAATTTGTTACATTACATCCACATTGGTGGACATTTTGAAGCAAGTGATGAAGGAGAAGTTAAATATATTGGAGGGAATGTAATAATCACTATTGTTGTAATTTTGCATGCTAGTGTTGTTAATGCAGACTTTTAACTATTATGACAACAATGCAATGATAGAAACATATGACAATCTGATAATTAGAGTCTTTTTATATTGTACAGAGGAATGTTAACATTTTTTGTTAATCATTTCTATATTGTAACAATATAGAGCTATTTAATGTTGTCCACTTAATTAGAAACGTGGTGACAGAAATACAACGACAGAAACACAAAAATTCTATCATTTGCCTTATTGAACTTGTCATCTACTAAAGAAATCTAAAAATTCTATCATTTGAACAAAAAAATTAAATTTGTATAAAATGCTTATTAGAAGTTGTCATTTACCTTACTAAAATTGTTATTTGCCTAACTAAACTTGTCATAAATTGCTTATCAGAACTTGTCATCTGCTAAATAAATCTAGAAATTGTCACTTGAAAAGAGAAAATTAAATTCATATGAAATGCTTATCAGAAGTTGTCATTCGTCTTACTAAACTTGTCATTTGCAAAGGAATTGTACAAATTGTCATTTTAACGTAGAATCTTAAATTCCTATGAGTTGCTTATCAGAAGTTGTCATATACCTTACTAAACATCCTTGGCAAATGACAAGTTCAGTAAGACGAATGACAAATTTAGTAAGAAAAATGACAACTTATGATAAGCAATTCATAAAAATTTAATTTTCTCTTTTCAAATGACAGAATTTTCATATTTCTTTAGCAGATAACAAGTTCTGATATGTAATTTATGACAAGTTAAGTAAGGCGGATGACAAGTTGTGAAAATCAATTGACAAGAGTGGAAAGCCAAATAACAACTGTGGTAAGTGAAATTATAAGTTAGTGAGGAGGTTTGTCATGAATTTCAGAACATTAAATGGATCTATATTAATACCATTTACAACTATAAATACTAAATGTTAATATTGCTCTACCCATAAACAAAATACCAACATTTTTAGATTGTCATGCCATGTTATTGTGATCAAACTAACCAATCTGTGGTTACAACACTATTAAGTAAAATTATAACAATAGTAAGTCAAATGACAAAAAACCAGAGGTGTTTTGACAGCAACCAAAAACTCTAATCGAATGAGGAAATTATCGATTCCCACGTACAAGTAAACAAAAAGAAGACAGTATTCTTGACAATCGAACAACACTATATCAAAAACATCTCTGGAAATGAAAGTCGAAAGTCATCAACTAGCATTAATGATGGGTCACCATTTTTTTTGTAATAAAGATTGGTGGGAATGGCTACAACCTTAATCATATTGATGAATGCAAAGGTAGGAGATGAATGTTTTTGAGAGGGAGAGGAATAGAAGGAAGAAGAGAGGGAGGGAGATGAAGAGGGAGAGAATGACGAAGACAGAGGGAAAGAAAAGAAGGAAAGAGAAAGAGATGGGGTGATGGAAGAAAGAGAATAAGGGCACTTTTGTCTTTTTAGCCTGATTTCATAATTACAATTTGAGACCAGGTCCCTCATGGTAATTGGCATATTCAGGTGACTATAGAGTGATTTTGCTAATTCGAGGGTCTTTATTTGTGATTTCCCCTTTTACTTATTGAAAGAAATCCAAGTCCCCTTTCTTTGGACCAGCAATATTTTTTCATCATATACGAGTTCATTTATTAAATCATAATTTGGTAGGATTACGCAATTTGTCAGTACCTGTTCCCATCACTAAAATTTTATCCCCAACTTAAAGAGAACTAGCTTCCTTTTCCCTTCGTCTACCTTTTTCTCAACATTCGGACAGAGCTCTCCCACCGCAGCTACCCCAGGGCATTCAATCATCTATGGATATGCACCAAAAAGAGAGAGAGAGAAGAAAGAAAAGGATCATAATGAGATTCATCGTCAAACGTCAAGTAATATGAGAACTGTTGCGGTGGTTCTCTTCTCCTTCACAAACTGGTTGCTGTGCTTTTCTCAGCTCCATTTGGCTCTTGATACTTTAAAGCCTGGAGAAAAGGTTACAGGCAATGAAACCCTTGTTTCAAATGGAGGCAAATTCGAACTGGGTTTCTTTTCCCCTCGACAAGATGCAAGCAAGTACTTGGGAATATGGTACCACGGGTTACAGCCACGAACAGTGGTATGGGTTGCAAACGGAGACCACCCAGTTCCAGACTCCACTGCATTTTTTCAAATTGCAGACGATGGAAATCTAATAGTATCAGACATCAACGGAAAAAGCTACTGGTCTTCGGGACTAAAAGTATCTTCGTCCTTAAATCGTACAGTGAAAGTCATGGCTTCAGGAAACCTGGTACTGTTAGATAACCAGGTGAGTATAAATAATCTCTGGCAGAGCTTTGAACATCCAACCGACACATTTCTACCATTCATGAAAATGAATAAAAACATAAAGTTGACATCCTGGAGAAGGTTTGATGACCCAGCATCGGGGAAATTCAGCTTTCAGCTTGCTCAAACAGGGGACAACAGCTATATCATTTGGAAAGACCGAGTCTAACTTCAGTGGCAAACTTCTGACGCAATGCCCTCGACAATATCGAACTTGCTGACCAACTTCACTTTCAGGCAGAGCCCGCAGTTGAAGAATAACTTCTCGAGGCTGCCTAAGTTGAATAATAACGTCATGAATTATACGAAACTGGAAGCCGCATATAATCTTACGAGGCTAGTCATGAATTACACAGGGAAGATCGAATTTCAGAGGTACGATATTACGTTTGGAACTGGATGGTCTGTGGGATATGGTGAACCATCTGGACCGTGTAAGATACACGACGCTTGCGGGACCTTTAGTAGCTGCAATGATCAGAATCTCCCTCCTTGCAAGTGTTTGCCCGGATTTCATCCCAAGTCACTGCCGGATAATTCCTCTGGAGAACGGTTTAACGGGTGTTTCGGGAAAACAGCATCGTGCGAAAGAAAAGACATTGCGTTCTTAAACTTAACGAACGTTGAAATTGGAAGCTCGGACACGCCAGTTGATGTAGAAAGCGAAGAAGAATGCCAATCTAAATGCCTCAACAAGTGCCCTCAATGCCAGGCTTATTCATATAATACTAAAATGTCGGATCGGAATCCTCCGGCTTGTTTGATCTGGACTCGGAACTTACCCACTCTCAAAGAACATTCCCCTCAAAGTGGCATTTCTCTTTCTGTCCGGTTACTGATTTCAGACATAGGTCAGATTTATTTATTTATTTATTTATTTGTTTTCGGGCTAAAAAAAGGATATATGTAGCATGCATCATGCTTAATTTCATAATTGTGATTGAAAAACTAATGTTATCATCACTGCATTCTTCGAATTCCGTTAAATACCAAAATTTGAAGATGTTTACGTGAACTTTTTGGGGGGTGGGGAGGATTTGTAAACTAATATCAATATATTTGTTTTTTCCTCCTAATTTTTGTTTCCTTTTTCCAAAAGGTGCTTGATTTACGAACACCAAAACTAAAATAAAGTGCACTTGTGTAGCATCAAATGCCAGGACCTGTGAACCTTGCGGCACAACAGTAGTTCCATATCCACTAAGCACAGGGCCAAATTGTGGAGATCCTTTGTCCTTCGAGCTAAACTGTGACAATTCAACAGGCGAGGTTAGCTTCACGATGCCTGGACTTGGACCAAATCGTGTGGCTAAAATAAATTCAGATGAACGGAAGTTGATTATCCAAATTCAAGGTCCATACATCTGTGATGATAAAGAGAACCAAAGAGTTCAGCTTGATTCACCGTTTAGTGTAACCAACTGGTGCTTTGGTCAAGATAAAATTGAGGTTAGTTGGCTTGCACCATTAGAACCTCTCTGTCATAACTCCTCAGACTGCAACGATTGGCCACATTCAACCTGCAATAGTGATTCAAAAGATGGAAAACGAAGGTGCATTTGTAATAAAAACTATTACTGGAACAACTCAACTCTAAATTGCACCACCATGTCACAAGAGTCGTCTGGAAGAAAAAAACCACTCACTCTAATTCTTGTAGTAACTATATTAACTGTGGCTTTCGTGGCATGCATGGTTGTTTTTGCCTATCTATGGAAAAGGAAAATGGCCCATAAGGAAGGTAATACTTCTAGTCACGCATTATGAATTTCTTACACACTCTTTTTCTTCAAGCAACAGAAGCTATACTATCACTCTTACTATTACTCAGACAGGGGAAGAGTTCGGAGAATCCGAGGGATGTATGACAGCGAAAGAGAAGTGAAAGATTTGATAGACTTGGAAGAACTAGAAAGAGATAATGAAGGCATTGAGGTACCATATTATGATTTTGAAACTATACTGACAGCAACGGATAACTTTCCAGATGCTAACAGGCTTGGGCGGGGAGGTTATGGCCCTGTTTATAAGGTAATAGTCTCATCTTACATGTCAATTTCACTTTGCCCGATGGTTTATTTACACGTTCTTTTTTCTTTAGGGTATATTGCCAGGGGAGCACTATATTGCAGTAAAGAGGCTTTCAAATGTTTCGTCACAAGGTTTGAAGGAATTCAAGAATGAGGTTGTTTTGATATCCAAACTACAGCATCGAAACCTTGTCAGACTTCGAGGCTATTGCATTACTAAAGATGATAAAATCTTAGTTTATGAATACTTGCCAAACAAGAGCTTGGACACATTTTTGTTCTGTCAGTTTTTAGATGCATTAATTAATTTTTAATTGTGATTGGATATGGGGTTGCTGTAGGGTCCAGTAATATTCTATGCTCATCTGAGGATAGCATTATACTTATCTTTAATATAAAACATCTAAATTAGATTTACAGCATTGATATTATATTCCCTCCACTCTTATATATAAGCTTCACTTTTAAATAAGGATCTGGTCCAAAATATAAACTTCATTTTTGAGTTTGTTTAAGTATTTATTACTTTTTTTTTTCCTATTTTACCCTTAGTTGACTATATTTAGTACTCCTTTTCTCTCATTAATATTACCTCCATATATTATCTTTCATTATTTTTTTCATTCATTGCTTCTCTCATTTACTCTCTTAATAAATAAGAGTAAATTTGGAAAAGAAAAATAAATTTTTGACTTGTTTATTATTTTTAACTAATTTTAACTGTTAATTCGTTAAACATAATTCGGTTAATTGAAGCTTATATATAAGATTGGAGGAAGTATATTTTATTCAAATTTTGATTTTTTTTTTTAAAAATAGAACGAAAAATGATCTTCCAGCAACTACCTTAAAAAGAATAATGTTTTTAGATGTAAAAATATAAAAATATAACCAAATTTAACTTGTGTGAGAAAGATGAGCATAGTTCTCATCTCTGCAGATATATCTTCACTGAAATTCCCATCTTCATAAATGAACAGTGAATTCAAATTCTTTTAATACTTTCTACGCATCACATAGATCTAAAGAAAATGAAATTATTATCGCAGATCCTACAAAGAGTCTGATTTTAGTTGGCATATGCGGTTTGACATAATTCTTGGAGTTGCTCGAGGAATACTATATATTCACCAAGATTCTAGATTGAGAGTGATTCATAGAGACTTAAAAACAAGTAATATTCTTCTTGATGAGGAGATGAAACCAAAAATTTCAAACTTCGGTATGGCTAAAATATTTGGAAACAAAGAAATTGTGGCCAACACTGAAAGAATAGTTGGAACTTAGTAAGTTCGAGATATCTATTTGATTACTATGAAATTGACTCTTAACTTCATTTATAAAAAAAAAAAAGTAACATTTTTTATCTTCTTATTTCATAGTGGGTATATGTGTCACACCTTACTTATACAGTACCTTAGCAGTCATTTAGAATCATTCCAAATCACTTTGGATGGTCTTAAACTTGAAAATTTCAATTTGGACGTTAATTTTCGAAAAATTACTGTTCACTGTCTAGTTTTCAGATTACAGGTCCAACTTTGAAAAATCATAACTAATTCTAGAAAAATCGTATGGAGGTGTTCCAAAATTCTACGGAAAGCTCTTTCAATTCTCTTTAAGGGAAAAATATTCAACTAAACTCATCCTCATTGAAAACGTACAGTTTATTAGATTAAGATTACTATTCGTTTGGTAAAATCTGGACTCTCCAGATTCTGCGCCTTAACTTTGAAAACTCATATCTCTTTGTATACACATCCAAATGAGGTGATTTACCACTCATTTTGAAGATTGGGATGTGCACTATAAGTCTGCCAAATCTCATGATTTGACTCATTCATTTGATAGGTCAAACTGAAGATCAAAACTAACTGCTTCAGGACCTACGTTTTATCCTTTAATATCTCCTTACTTTAATTCTTTTTATTTCTTTGACATACATAGCATGGGCTTAATCTTTCTCATTCATACTCATATACTTTCATTCATGCCATAAACATCCTAAGCATATACATTGAAGTAATGGCATTCATAACATAATTTACAGCATAGGAGAATTATACATTGAATAATAATATCAATCATTAGCATTAATAATTCTCCACTTCTTCTCCTTGCTTCTCATGCCATTAGTGCCCATCATTGATTGACCTAAATGGTTGGTTAGGGAGGGGGTGAGATTCGGGGGAATCTTAGTAGCAAACAATACCATATTAATCATGCTAAATGGATGCTCATGCACTACACGCAACTTGTTTATTCTCTTGTTAATTAGTGACATACTAGCATGCTCAAAGCTAACTTCTTGATGCATGGCCATGGAGACATAATCTACTCATCATGAATAGCAATTACAGCAGCTAAAACATGTCACAATAACATTCAATAACATGTACACGGCAACACACAAGCATACAACATCAAGCAATGACAATAGGTAAGTTCACTACCTTGCACCTCAAGCCTTCCTCTTACTTTTCCTTTGACTCCCTTGACTTTCCAACCATGTTAACTTTTGGTCAGCTCATCAAACATTCTCTTGGATGTTCCAAAGGTCCTAAACATAGTCATAATGATCATACAATCTATTAGGACCATTAGATTACATAAAGTTCAAAGCTAGCTCTCTTGAACCTCAACCCTTTCTCTTAGTCTTAGGGTTTTCTTTCTAGCTTTTCTAACATAAATCTCATCATTTCCAATCCTTATGATTCATTTCTTGTCAATTAGAACCACTTTAGATGGCTTTAGATTCAAGAATATCAAATCTAGAAATTTTGGTTCGCGGGTACTATTCATGCAGAATCTCCAGAATTTTTGATCAACTTTCAAAATTCATAATTAAATCTATAAACATCCAAATTGAGTGCTTCCAAGTCTCACTGAAAGCTAATTAAGTTAAATTTAAGGGAAAAATAGTTTCAGGAACCAATTCTACGCTGAGCAGCACCGGAATTGTACGGAACTCGACACTCTTCTAAAAGTTCAACACTGTTTCCAGATTTCAAATACTAACTTTGAAAAATCACCATAAATCGTACACATATCCAAATGAAGTGTTCTATCTATGGATTTAAAGCTCACAGAGTGTACCTTAAGCATACCAAATTTCAGAATCAGATACATACAGTAACTAATTCGAAATAGGTATCAAATCAGATGCTACAACCACCACATACCTTGATCTTGAAGCTTGAACTTTGTTCCTTCTTCTTGGCCTTCACCCCTACGTTTTTCTCTCTAAATTTTGGCAGAGTTTCCCCTCTTAAACTCATGTTGGCTGAAAATATGAAGGGGAAGAGGCTCTATTTATAGCCAAAAAAGTTGGCTTGAATGGACCAAAATGCCCTTGGTGGCTAATAGAAAGGGTAAGGGCAAGTTTGGAAGTTCAAGTGGACTTTTGCATCATCATTGCATCATCTTATTACATCATGCTTACCTCAACCTTCTAGAAGATGCCAAGTGTCATGAAAGTGGTGGAGAAAATGGGAGATTAGATCCTAACCGTTGGATCAAACTTGTTTCATAAGCTTCCTCCGAATTTACTTGGCCCACGTTTCTTCGGCTTTCTTTATGGCCTTTCGGAGCTCAAAAAATTGTTCTGTCTGCTTTATAAATTTTCTTTAATTCTAAAGAATATCTATGAATTTTCTTAGGCCATAACACTTCCTTTAAACCTTGCATAAAAATTCATTTACCAAAATGCCCTTTTATCGGCAAAACCGGCTCTTTAATTTATTAAAGCCACTCCACTGGCCATTTGGTTACGGGACTAATTTTATAAATTAGTACAACCTTTCAACCATTTAACCTCATTTTCGTATACATTTTTGAGGTCTCTTGCTATTTTAAATAATTACCTCACATGGTATACTTTTTACCGGTAATAACCTCATAAATTCCGTTGAAGCTGCCTCAGGGGTATTTTCATCTTTTCTCTTCATAGAAGAGCCTTAGAATATTATTTCCCATTTTCTAGGATTTTCTTAGAATTTTCTGTACCCTCTTCCACTTTTACCCCTGTTGGTCATAACTTTCAGAATTTACAGTTTAGTCCCTGGTTGGACTTAACTTCATATATTCCTCTCTTTGAGGCTTCTAACTCAACCTTTGGCCTATATCTAGTCTCTTTTCTCTCTCTGGGCCTTCGAGACTTTACTGGAGCATCTAACTTTATTACACTTTAGCCCCTTAAAACTTTTACTTTGCAGTTTAGTCCCTGAAACTGCTTTAACTTCCTTTTTCATCTTTGGGACTTCTGCTCACAGGGGTCTGGTAACCTATTTAATTTAGGCTATTTCTAAAACTTCTAGGCCTAAAAGTCTGGATGTTACAATATGGCTCCAGAGTATGCATTAGATGGATTACTTTCAATCAAATCAGATGCTTTTAGTTTTAGTGTGGTGGTGCTTGAAATTATCTGTGAAAAAAAGAACACAGGATTCTTTCAATCCAAACAAGCTTCCAGCCTCCTGGCTATGTAAGTTTCATCTTGCTCCTCTATTAGCTTATTGTTCTTGCACATTATGGTGATCCACTGTTTATGTGAATGAATATGCAGGCATGGAGGCTATGGGCGGAGAATAAGCCGTTGGATTTAATGGATCCATCTTTGAGTGAAAGCTGCGATGCAAATCAATTCGTTAGGTGTGCGCAAGTTAGTTTGTTGTGTCTACAAGACGATCCAGAAGACAGGCCCACACTGTCGCAAGTATTGATAATGCTTGAAGGCAACACTGCAAGCCTCCCAAATCCAAAGCAGCCTACCTTTTTTATGACAAAAGACAGAGGCCTTTCTAGCTATGCTTCTTCTTCCAGTAAACTTGAATCCAGTAAGCTTGAAGGAATTCTTCCAATTGATAGTACCTATCGTGAAGGTCGATAGTGCCTGATAAGTTCTGTAAATGATAAATTCTACTGGATAGTGCCTGATATATACTACCGCGAAGGCTTGTCGGAAACAACACTCAATTCTAAGGGAGCCATGGACTATTGGTTGTGTGTTCTTATAAGAAAATGTCTATTTGAATCAGCATAAATACCATATCAGCTGTACATTCTGCGTTTGGCTCTTCTTATCATTTTTTCCTTTTTGGTCTTTTAACACCATCAATGTTATATTCTTCAGTGGCTGCTTTGACCATCAAACTCCCTTTTTTTTTTTTTTTGGTCCAATCAAACTCCCTAATTTGATAATCACTTCGCCTGAAAACAAGTAGTTTCACTTGTACCTTCACTCACTCGGTTAATACTGTTTCACTGTCACAAGCATTAAGCTATTAAAAACGAAATTGGATCAATGTTCACCACCTTCAACTGCGCTCCTACGCTTCTAGTTTTTTGACAATAAATGTGGATATATGAAGGAAAGATTCCATTTTGAAACATTTTCTGATGTATTTTGGTCCTGCCCATACGTAGTTGTTGTCAAATGTTGTATCAGGCATGGAGAGGACAGAAAATAAGGCGGTCGATTTAGTGGATGAGACCAGTCTGTGAAAGAAACTTGTAATGATATAAATCAAGTTATTAGGTGTACGCACGTTTGACTCTTGTGTGGGCAAATTGAGGCCAGTGGCAGACCTACCATGTCAAAAGTTGTAATAATTCTTGACAAGCGACGGTGACATTGCAGACTTGCCTAGTCCTACAGACCCAACATTTTTTTTTTGAATTTGTGAGGAGAGAATTCCTGATTCATCCTCTTCAAGTGAACCAGGATCAAACCTGCAATATGAGATTAGCTCTTCAGATGCCCCATTGTGCATGATGAAGAACCTAGCTGAGATTTGCCGCATTCCAACTTTGCTATGTGGCAATAACGAACCGCATTAGTGTTTTAGTGTCAAGAGGGATTTGTGATAGGGAGATGTGAATAATTGAAGCCTGTTTTTCTGTAGCATGGCAGGGTCCTCTGGATTTTTTTAATAATCCGCTAAAAGGATAGCCTAAGACTTTGCATGATAGTATCACTGAAAAAAAAAAAAGGAATACAGAGAAAAGTGAAGAATTTAGCCATTTTGTAGGACCATAATATGAGTGAACTTAAATCAACATGAGAAGTCCTAGATTATATATAAAATAAATAAAATAAAAGAATATGTAAACTAACCTTAAAATTTGAAGCATGATGTAACGTTTTCTACCTCTTATCGCTCCTTTGGTTTCTAGTGCTTCATCAATCACCAAGCATGATGGCATGCCTTTCCATTGTGTTGAAAAATGCATGCTTTTTCTAGGGATTGTGACAACCAATTTCCATGGTGCGTGGAAGGCATATTCATCAAATGGGCGCTGGCTTCGAGTTCATCACAAACCATTAAAAAGTCCAAATTTACAGCAATAAAAAGTCTCAATTCAGCCTTCTGAACAGAAACGTCGGCATTGATTTTTTTTTTTTTGGTGAAAAAAGGGGGCTCCAGCCCATCTTATTACTTCAATATCTTTCCTGGGAAGGCAATTCCCACCAAATATTATTACGTCGGCATTGATTTTATTGCGTTGAAACTTGATAGAATCCTATTTTGTACGCTTTATTGTTTTCCACAGGATTGGAAAACATAACACAGATGGAGATTGAAAGATCGGTCATACATTGGGAAGAGGTCGACCACTTTGACTATTTACTGTCTGGTTGTTCACCACTAGGCATGGGCTTTTGCCACTATCTGTCACTAATAATGCAGCATATTCTGGTATCGTTCTCTTTTTCCACATTTTATTCTTTGCCCTTTGTTCTTTCCGCCGCTACATAATATTCTTTGCCTCGAATCCCCAAGATGTACAATCTTGACAAGAAGTTTGCCTGCCTTTAGGTTGATTTGAAGGTGTTTCTAAAATGCTCGCGTGGCAGTTACAACCATTTCAGTCCTCCTCATGCTGCTCAATGCTCACCAAATATTGTCGTCTAAAAATGGAAACTTTTTCTTTTTTTGTGGATTTTATGATGACTCATGGTTCCTGGGTTGAATTTTTTATATCATCCATTAAAATTGCTATGCGGGCTCAGGTTTCTTTTTACTTGTAGAATTAATATGCTTCTACGGTGCTTGATTCTCAGTTATTTGATATTGTGCCTAGTCCTCCTCGTTGCCTTCAATGCTTTCATCTGAACGCCTTACGTGACAGTGACAGTTGAAAGCGCCATTTTACTAACGATATGTCATCACTGCATTGGCCTTTATTCCATTTAATAATGTGACTAGTGGAAATGATTCGGACAACTCTTTACCTTCCATTTTGCTAAGCTGTAAAACATATCATATCTTTCTAGTGGAAGTAGAAACCAAGCTTCAGCTAACAGAAATATGAGGATCTAGCAGAAAATCCTTAGGGTGACAGTGTTTGTATGGATTCAATATCCGAAGACTTGTGAATCAGTTGGCCACACATGCATAATTTAAGAGGTTTATGTAATAATATCCACTAGTTGCAGTTATCTCTCGTCTAATCAAAAGTTTATGATAGCAAACAGAAGTTTGTCAGGAGACTAACCAGACAAAAAATGTCATGAAATGTCAAAAGTGACCCAGTGTGGTGCCTTTGCTCGAGACTTGAGCTGTGTCGGCTGGCCAAGTTAAATAGGACTGATCTCGTGACAATTGCACTATGATTGAAAAATAACAAGGCTGACTACTAAGTGCTAAACATCTGGGCGAGATTTGGGATCTCTGCTTAAAGTGCTTCTAGATACAAATCCAAGACGTATATCTTCCATCTTGGTGGATATTGTCCTATAGTACTTTATTGATTGGTTCTATGTTATATTTCTATTGGCGGATCATTTCTGCGTTCTTGAGAGAAGATTGCAAGTCAACCCATGTGGGGCGACAAAGGCGGGGTAGTGAACACTGGACCAGGGAAGGCCTGACTTCATTTTTCACTTTGAACAGAACAATATTTACTACAGTCTATCAACTTATGCTTGTATCTTTCAAACATCGTCAAGAAAATGATACCCTTGGAGAAATCATTATTAGGAGGAACTTGGATAAAAACTCTCATTTAATTGGTTTAGAGACCCTAGGGTAAGACAAGAGGGTCGAAATAGATCTCACATGATTGCACGAAATAGTAAACGACTTGACAACAACAATTTAAAATTGGATGCAAAACTAATTGTATAAGATGCTTCATTATTATAAGAGTTAACTATGAATGAACAATATTATTCTTTTTATCAAACAATGTTCCTTGACTGTTGCCCATAATTTTATTCCAAAATCTTGGAAAGAGTTTAAACCAGTTTAAAGTCTTAGCCTGCTATGGCATGCCGTGTCTCGAGCTCCGAGAGCTCTCTATTTTAAGAACCTGGAGGGCCATTGATCCTAAAATAACTCAACCATGTCACAGTAAATGTTCAGTGTTCCCCGCAAGATGAGCAAACTTAATACTCGAGTAGGTAGCATATGACAAGTCTCTCACGCACACTTCACACGCTTGAATTTAAGAAAATTCATGATTTTTTTTTTTCAAGCTTGGCCCTAGCGTTTTTTGGACTTTTGGGGTTGGCCTCAATTGTCTGCTTTAGGTTAAGTTTATTTGAAAAGTTTTTGCAACTTTATTCATAGGATTGGATGACTATTTTCTTTCCTTTCTTGACTTCTTTTCAACGGAAGGGTAATTGGGCGGCCTGGGCTTGGTCTGTTTGCATCATGAAGAGGCATGCACATTAACCACAGCTTTGACGGCTATTCATGGAATATTATTTAATTATTGCGTCATATAAGCGGTAAGCCAAGAGTCATATAATGCTTGATTAAAAGATAACCCCGCTCAATATCTTTAAAATCTCAAACAGGATGAAGAATAAAGCAACCCTAAGGGGACCCATATAAAGAAAGATACAATTGACAAAATATAATGGAGTGATGTTGACATCACTACTCAGCTTGCCTTTTCCATCAATTATTTCATTTTGGTCTCTGGCCACGATACACCAATCACACCACGAATTACTATAGCGTGGCACTAGCAGATAAAACGGCGGCGGACTTTCTGCTTCCCTGTGACTGGTTATGCTCACGAGGAACCCACCGATATTTGGCCTAAAATGGTTTTGTGCGAACTGATAATGGATGGATAAGACCATGTAATACTGGTTCAACTTCAAGCAATTAATTACATATGACGTGGTTTGGGACGCTTATTATTTCATATGGCCCTAAATATGACAGTTAGTTGAACTAGCTGTAGATATTTATGCATATCATGCATATTTGATTAGAATGCATCATTTCACCTAGCGTGTGGTTTGGACAATTTTTTTTTTTTTTTAATGTCACATTGAGTGAATTTTAAAAACATCCGACCCAAATATGCGTCAACTGCTCAACCAGTGAAGTCCTAAAGCATACTATTGTCCGCTAACAAAACTTTACTAAAGTGAGATTCTTCTATTATGACATGCATAAAGAGGGTTTCCAGAGACAGGAAGGTTCCTTGTTTCAATTAAGAGGGTAGCCCTGTGAAAATTGGATGATCAGTCATCACTGCACATAGTACTTGAGAAAGGAAAGTTAAGAGTTTTGCTGTCTGTCCTATGAGAAACACAAGGAGAAAGATCAGAAGGAAGATAATGCTCAACCGGTCTGCAAATCACATGCTGCCAGTATTCTTTTTGCATGCATTGTTTTTCACTTGTATGCATTGCTCTGCTAGGGATGTCATAAGCACTGACAATTTCTTAAGTGATAGGGAAGGGGACTCTCTTATTTCTGCCGGGGAAAGATTTGAACTAGGATTCTTCACCCCTAATGGAAGCTTTGGTGGTGGAAGATATGTGGGAATATGGTACTACAAGTCAAATCCACCCACAGTTGTGTGGGTTGCTAACCGAGAGAATCCACTTTCTGAAGCTGGGGGTGTTCTGGCCATAGCTGAGGATGGCAATCTCAGAGTTTTGGATGGAAGTGGGAGACATTACTGGGGTACAAATCTTGAAATGTCATCTTCAGCGCACAGGACAGCTAAGCTAATGGATAGTGGAAATCTTATTATAAGCGATGAAGAAAAAGGAAGTCACTCGGTGAAGATTGTATGGCAGAGTTTTGCAGCTCCAACAGATACATTTCTCCCCGGCATGAAAATGGATGAAAATTTGGTTCTAACTTCATGGAGAAGTTATGATGATCCGGCGCCCGGGAACTTCTCATTTCGCCAAGATCAAGGAGAGAACCAATATATCATATGGAAAAGATCTATCAGGTATTGGAAAAGCAGTACGACAGGTACATTTTTTGGGTCAGGTGAAATGTCTTCCGTAATATCTTACTTATTGTCGAATTTCACCCAGAGAATATCTCCAAATAACTCTGTTCCCTTTCTTACTTCATCTCTGTATGGCGACACAAGGCTGGTTATGACTTACTCTGGTCAGCTTCAGTATTTGAAGATGGATTCACAGAAAGTTTGGTCCTTGGTGTGGGCAGAACCACGAGATAGATGCAGCGTGTATAATGCTTGTGGTAACTTCGGCAGCTGCAATAGTAAGTATGATTTTATGTGCAAGTGTTTACCTGGGTTCACGCCTAACTCTCCCGAAGGCTGGGATTCCGGTGACTTCTCAGGTGGGTGCAGAAGGAAAACAAATGTGTGCAGAGAGAACGCTGAGAGTGACAGGTTTTTGAGTTTAAAAATGATGAAAGTAGGGAGCCCGGATGCTCAATTTAATGCCAAGAATGAAATGGAATGCAAGTTAGAATGCCTTAACAATTGCCAATGCTATGCATATTCATATCAAGATCCTAAAATCACAAGGGGGGCCGCTAGTGGTGACGCAGTGTGCTGGATTTGGACTGAAGACTTGAACAATCTTCAAGAGGAGTATGAGAATGGATGTGATCTCAATGTACGCGTAGCATATTTTGACATAGGTATAATTTTTCTTTACCCCCCTCTTAAATTCTTTGCTGTGTAACTGACTCTTAATTTGAAGGCACGCGTTAGGGAAGGTTAGCTGATGATTGGAAATAATTGTTTCTATTTTCTAAAGCGCCGGAGTTCTCTTTCTGCAGCATCCAATTGCAGGACCTGTAGGACTTGTGGTACAAACTTCATTCCATATCCACTTAGCACAGGACCACGTTGTGGCGATCCCATGTACTTAAGTTTTCACTGTAACTTCACTACAGGAGAACTTACCTTTGAAAGTCCTGGGGGCACTTATCAAGTGATAAGCATAACCCCTGAAACGCAAAAATTCATGATCCACAGCAGAGACATAAGTGATTGTGAGGGTCAAAGTTTGAGGGACAAGCTTCTGCGTCTAAACCAGTCATCTCCATTTCATCTAACTGGCAGGTGCAATGCTGACCCAAGCACCCTTAATCCAATTGCTCCTGCGAAACTTGGTGGGGAAATAGAAATGAGCTGGGATCCACCATTGGAGCCACTTTGTCGTTCTTTTTCAGACTGTAAGGACTGGCCAAATTCAATTTGCAATGCTTCCACAGATGGGCAAAAGAGATGTCTTTGCAAAACAAACTTTCTTTGGGATGGCTTGAGTTTAAATTGTACCATTGGTAAGGACTTGGTGAATTAAAGAATGCTTTTACTTTGTAATTTAGCTGCTTAATATTACCTGTGAGGAAGATCAGTTCTACAGGAATACGTACCCTGTCTCACTGACTTTAACAGTTAGTGAGTGAGTTTCAGCTCTGTTCCCATTTCAAAATGCTGTCAGTATTGTCACAGCATGATTCCAAATCTGGATTCAATTCAGCACCAGAACCCAAATTAAATTTGAACAAGTTTGTGTTATAAATTCATCGTTAGGAAATAAAAATAATTTTCTACGTTTCTGTATGTAATTAGTGCATTTCAACTTTTGCAGAAGGCAGCCGTCGCGGTAAAACAGGCAGGCGTTTGTCTGTTCCTTTGATTATTGCAGTCATTTTCACTATTGTGATTGTGTTAATTCTTCTTTCAAGTACCGTCACCTGTGTTTACATTTGGAGGAGAAGGATGATCAAGACAAAAGGTAAATTCAATTCCTCTTAATCTCTAGGGGAAGTTGTTATGCGGTAATAATAATAAGTACTAGTGTTATGATGGTTAGAAGTTCCTAGTGTAAGTTGAAGGCCAGGGGACCTATATATACCCTCATCTGTACTCTGATATACTTATGCAATGAAAAAGTGTCATTCCTTTACTATTACGATTCTCCATATTTAAAAGTTGATTCAACAACATTTCTATGTGACTAAAATATACAGTTCATCTGTTTAACTTCAGAAATCAGGAGATATGTCAAGAAAAATTCAACGAGGAGCCTGTATGACAGTGAGAGATATGTCAAAGATTTGATTGAATCGGGTAGGTTCAAAGAAGATGACGGACATGCCATAGATATCCCAAATTTTCATTTGGAAAGCATACTTGATGCTACCAATAACTTTTCAAATGCAAACAAGCTTGGACAGGGAGGATTTGGTCCTGTCTACAAGGTAATGAAAGTTTTTCTCAAATAACCTTTGATTTTCCATATTTAACGCATTGTTGACGGGAAAGGACCATGTTCGATAAAATGTCAGGGAAAGTTTCCAGGAGGACAAGAGATGGCAGTAAAGAGACTTTCGAGTTGCTCTGGGCAAGGTTTAGAAGAGTTCAAAAATGAAGTTGTATTGATTGCCAAGCTTCAACATCGAAACTTGGTTAGGCTTCTCGGTTATTGTGTTGAAGGAGATGAAAAGATGTTAGTGTATGAATATATGCCAAATAGGAGTCTAGATTTTTTCATATTTGGTAAGAGTACTTCACACATTATTTTTCCTTTTTTGTAAACTTACCTTTCATATTTGGAAATTCTTGTCGGACAAGCACTAACACGGAGCCATGCTCTCAATTTTACTGTGATATCCAAGATAGGAAGTCATGTGTTTTATTAGATTGGGGCAAGCGTTTCAAGATTATTTTGGGAATTGCCCGAGGGCTTCTTTACCTTCATCAAGACTCAAGGCTAAGAATCATTCATAGAGACTTGAAGACAAGCAATATTCTACTCGATAAAGAGATGAACCCTAAAATCTCAGATTTTGGTTTAGCTAGGATCTTCGGAGGAAAAGAAACAGCAACAAACACGAATAGAGTAGTTGGAACTTAGTAAGTTTCATGAAAATGCATAATTTTGTGTCATTTTAGTAGATTGTAGCAGTAGTTCCTTCTACTTCACAAATGGTAGCAGCCATCAGCTGAATTTGGTCCAACTAATATATGTACACACTTCTTCCTTTTTCTTTTTCTTTTTTTATGCAGTGGCTATATGTCTCCAGAATATGCACTAGATGGATTTTTTTCAGTCAAGTCTGATGTGTTTAGCTTTGGCGTGGTTGTACTCGAGATTCTTAGCGGAAAAAGGAACATGGGATTTTACCAGGCAGATCATGAATTGAGTCTTTTAGGCTATGTGAGTATACCGAGTTTTCATATACTCTCCTTCCCTCCTTAGTTTGTCTGATGGCTCTTTAATGCCACAAGTGGAACTGGTGCTGCAACTAAATATAAAATTAGAATGAGACGCAATGAACAACGTTAGTTGCCACACAAACAATGCTGAAATTCTATAACCTATCACATGATTGGTTAATGATGATATAACCCTCCTGTCAGCTGCTGCATGCAAAATTTTCCTGTGTTCTTAAACCATCGCATTATAACTGCAAGACCAAAGCAAGGCATGCAAACTTAGACAAGAATCATTATGAAGCATGTGTCAGGTCCAACTTTTTATTTTTTTGGGTCGTCTTTACAGCTATCACTGCAATATTAAAGCAAATGGGGTGTTGATGGAGAGAAAACCCAGAGTATTTTGCATATTTTGGCCTCACAGTAGAGGTATTATATAATTGTACTTTTTTTTGGGGGGGGGGGGGGGCTCCTCTGTTCAACTGACAGTATTAGGTTGTTGTTTTTCTGAGTTCTTGTAAGTTGAAACACATAGAGGCTTTTTTCCCCTTTTCCTATCCTTCTTGTTGCAGGGATCTTGTTTCCTTTTTTGGACTTTAAAGTTGAAACACTTCAAAATAGTGGTGCGATTCAGAAGATTCAACTTAGCTGAAGTCATTCAAATGTGTCAATCTCAACTTACAGACATGAGCAAAAGCGATTGACTTCTACAAATGAAGTTAGATATAAAGATAACAAGAACTTTTTTGGTTAAAGTTTTCTCAGTTACTTGTTACATTTAATTGAAGGGAATGTTTGGTTTAATACAAAGGTAGCTTCACCAGTAACACCAAAAAAAGCCACAGTTGGTAAAATTTCGGCTACAAGGAGGTCAAATTTTGCTCAATCCATCACTGAGCAAGCTCTCTCACTCTAATTGAATTCTCAGTTGTGTCGCTATAGATGGATTCTTCCCAGATAATAACAAATTTCAATTTATACTTGAATTTCAGGCGTGGCATTTGTGGAAAGTAGAGAGAGCACCGGATTTTATGGATCAGACACTATCTCAGACATACAAGACAGATGAATATTTGAAGTGTGTAAATGTTGGACTGTTGTGCGTACAAGAAGATCCAAGTGACCGTCCCACCATGTCCAGTGTAGTTTTCATGCTTGGAAGTGATTCCAATACCCTTCCAACTCCCAAGCAGCCAGCCTTTGTTGCTAGAAGATGCCCTTCTAGCAGAGCCTCTACTACCAGTAAAGTGGAATCTTGTTCACATAATGAATTGACTGTCACTTTAGAAAACGGTAGGTAGCTTATCTATTCTAGTCGTTGTTTCCAGAATTACTGCAAGGCTCTGTTTGAAGCATCGATTGCTTTTAATTGTTTTCAAGGGAATCCTGTATTGATAGTCTTCCAAATGTAATGTTGATGGTCTTCTATTCCATCCTTCTATGTGGATATCTAATCCAAGGATGAGATTTGATGACTGAAGAAAATGAACATAATTTGAATTTTACCTCTTGATAAAATGTTTGACCGGAGGTCTCATTGTTGAAAATTTCAATATTACCTCGCAGATCATCTCTTCTTCTTTATTCATGCGCAACTTCCATGTTAGTGACGCCCTTGTGTTCCAGCTACATATGATTTTCTAATTTCTACACCAAATGTATCTTTTTTCTGGCCCCTTTCACTGTCATTTGCCTGTATTTAGGATGGTTTTGACCAAGCTGAATCAGGTAATCACTCATGAATTTCCAGTCTGAATTCGATTGGAAGCCATGAAATTGTCATAATGCTCCGGGGCATGTGATGGAAGGTCTCAATCAATTTGTCCCACAAGGTTTTGACCCATTTCATGTCTCTTTCTTCAGAGCTGTAATTACATTGGCTTCGTCGTCCGCAGTTTTGACCTTGTAAAATGGTGAGACGGTGCTATTTGGTCAACCATTTATGGGATTTTGCAGTGACCGAGACGTGGATGATTGATCTCAAAAGAATTACTCAGCTAAAAACCCTATTAATTTAATCGCTTCATGTGCCAACAGTTTAAGAGTGTGAAATAAACATTAAAAGATAAGGTTGCAAAGATAAATGCGATGTCAACTATTAAACTCCTATCTTGATCCCTGATGAATCTCGTGGACATTATCTGTTATTCTTCACATAGAGGCAATTACTATTAAGTGGGACTCTCAAGAACATACCACTCTCTTTAAAACCTTATTGTGCAATAAGTTGAACTAATCATTGTCGGTGCCTTGTAGCCTAACTGATATTATTCCAATGCTAAATATAAGATCCATTTTGTAGTGTAAATTACACTATAAATGGGTTTATATTTAAGATCGGAGGAGTACTAAACATTTCCTTCAAGACTTTTTAAACTTGAAATTATGAATTTGAACTCAATATAGAATATATAATGAAGGTGCGAGCCATGGAAAGGGGGAAAAAAGAAGACATGAAGCTTATTAAGTATACACAACACAGACTTGGTTAAATTCTTGAAAAGCAGAAACAAGCATTTGTTAAAGATTGAAGTAAGATCTGTCGGGCATCAACACTTGATAAAGTGTGAAGTTCATTCGCACATTGTTCTTTTAATCAAGAAGATATGGTATCATAAAATATCATTAGTTCCGTTGGTCTGCTGCTGTTATCCAGATGCCACACAAAATTATTATTTAATAATTGAGGATCCCAGATTTGGATGTGGATGTTTCCTCCATGACCCACATATGGAAGAACAGGGCATCTTCTTGTCTACGCTTCAGAGAAACCCTTCTCAAATGCTTTATTTGCAGCAATTGTAATGCTTAGGATAAAAGGTTTAACAACGTGATGTGAACACTTGTGGGCATCTAGTCTGAAAGTGGCCTATAAATGTAGAAGCCTGAGCTTCCCCGCATTGGGTCACCCTCCTTCGTCTCTTTTATGTGTCGAGTTACGATAGGTGCAGGGGAAGGCGCATGCCTTCACATATGGGAATGTGATGTGGACCATTGGATTCATATTGCACAAGTCACATTGTTTTTAATAATTTTAGAGAATAAATGGGAGGACACAATATTTTAACTCAAAACCTTAAAATTTAAATTTGTTAGTCTTTACTTTAACTCAAAACCTTAAAATGTAAATTTATTAGTCTTTCCGATTTATTATACTGCTATTTATTAAAATCAATTTTATTCATCATGGGATTTCCCACGCCAAATTCGGTCGACTCAGATTTGAACAACCGAACATTATATGTTGGGTTGAACAGGCAGTTGAGGGAAAGTTGGTGGGTGTTTCCAGTAGAGAAGAAATTTGCCATTTCCCTCCTGACTAAGCATATGACAATTCCTTAACGACATCCTTTGGTTTCCCAATGAATGTTCGCGTACACGCGTACACACGCACCCATCGCCATTCCCCCCCACGCAAACACAATTCTGTCAAGTAATTTTAACATCAGAGCCCTTTTAGTCTTTCTTTCTTCTTCTTTTTTTCCAATTAAATTCTTATTTCAAATTGATCAGTCTAAAATTATCCTTCTATAAATCAACTGTGTTATTTATTATTTATGAGCAGTGCAAATTATGAATTAGAATTAAAAGTTAGAAAATAAAATTTCAGTAATAAAAGGAAATAAACAATAAGACCCGTAAAACCATTCTTTGACTTGCCAAAAAAATTCTTTGACTACTTTGTTTGTTTCAGTCTTAATAGCTCAAAGTCAACTATCACAGACACGGGGTATACATGGCATGCAACCTCCATGGAACTTTTGAATTTTCCATCCTATCCCCTTTTGTAGACATGTGAATGGATGAGCAATAACACTTCGTCTCAGTTTATTTATAAAATATAAATAAATTAAATCACTGCTCATCAATAAATATTATACCCACTCCATTTCATGAAATCTTTTCTATTCCTGCATTTAGTTATGGTGATTTTAATTTTCTTAACTTAATTATTGTCATAAATTACTGTTATTTTTTGCCAAGGGAAAAAGTAAAACAATTACGTGAGCTTTTGTAGGAAGCCTGAGCCTGACAAACTTCTCGGAAGGAGGGAGGCAATTGCTGTCATGTGTGACGAATACGAATCAAAAAGACTGTCATCAGCTAATAAATAAATTTGCGTTCATCCACACCTGCTTTTCATTCCCTCCTTCCTTGAAATCCTTCCTTAGATCCCTTTTTCCCATACCTTGTTCCCTATATATATACACGACTCACCACCTTCCTGGCCTTCAACAGACGCACACAAGTTTCTGCATATTATTCGTATAACACTTTGCAGAGAGCATCGTCATCAATGGCGGGGAAGATTGGGTTTGAAGACTTGCTGCCTGTTATGGCTAATAAACTTGGAGGAGAAGGTCTGATAAAAGAGCTGTGCAATGGGTTTGAGTTGCTGATGGACAAAGACAAAGGGGTGATCACTTTGGATAGCTTGAGGAGGAACTCTGCTCTTCTGGGTCTGCAGGACTTGAAGGAAGATGAACTTGTGAGCATGATGAAGGAAGGCGATCTCGACGGCGATGGTGCTCTGTCTCAGATGGAGTTCTGCGTTCTCATGTTCAGATTAAGCCCCGATTTGATGGCTCACTCTTGGGCTTTGCTCCAACAGGATCTCCAACATGAACTCGATCACCTCGCTTCCAAATGATTCTTCATTCCTTGATTTTCTTGTTTCCCAGTTTCGTCTACATTGTTACCAGAGTTCTTTCTGATCATTGTGAATTATGATATGAAAATATGATTTATACTCCGATCTTCAGCCTCAATCATTATTCATATTTGAGAAAATTAACATGTCAGTCCTTGTAGTTTTTCCTGATTTTTAATCAGGTGGTGTCTTCTTTTTATTGTTCATCATACTTTCTAATTTATCACAAAAAAGGATTGGTTTCTCACGAAGGGACATGAAATTTGCTGCCAGAAGGCAACTCCATACATACAGGGTATGAACAGAACACAGCTGTAGAACAGTTCATGAATCTTGCGTAGGATGAGAAGCATAATTCTTAGTGAACGGAGTTCAAAGCAAGTGGGCTCGGAACTTTCGCAGAAACACTATTCGTTGGTTTCTTGTAATTGTTTGACCCGTTTGTTGTTATTAGTTTTGAGATCGAAATAGCTCTTGGCCGACCAGTCAAATCACAGACGCTTATAACCTCTTATTTTATATTATTTATCAGGGGAAAAAAATTGAAGTTCAAGTGTTCAACTCATCCAATTGCATACAGATTTTATACTAATATTTCATTCAGCATCGTGGCGGTGAAAAGAAAATCATTTTCAATCATTTTAAAAGTTGATAATTTGAGGGGAAGTCCTATTAATTTATTCTTGAAATACTATTTGCCTGCAAAAAAAAATTGTTGGAATATTTATGTTGATCACTTTGGAATCAGTAGGTTATAATTCTTGCGCAAACGGGAAACTTTCAAAGCGCTGATGGGCATTTGAAACCGATTTAATAAATTAGGTCAGCCGAATTCTTCTTTGCTGGGTACAATAATCAAATACTTTAAAGTTCTAGTCCAAGTTGTGGTCTAAATATGGGTTGCGGACCAAGTTAGCTCAGTTGCCCTGTTCTTGAGAGCATGAGGCCCAAAATTGTATTTTATAATGTGTGTTTTTGTATTAATGAATTTTTATATTTATATTTTTAAAAAAATTGTAACTTTTAATAGTTATTATTTTATATTTTTATAGGCCCTGATTTACATTTTTTTATAAAAAGAAAAAAAATGTACCATATCATATGGTTATCGCATTTCTTTTTTGAAATTTTGGTTTGACTTTGATACGGAAGTGCGTTGCAACCCCATGCCTGCATCAGAACCTTCTGAAACGGGCCTTGGCTCCTATCGCTTTCCATCACCTTCGAAGGTAAGAGTGAAGAGAAAGCACCAGAAAGCAAATACGGGGTTTTCTGAGGTAGCAAGAGAAACATCAAATGGGGGGAATGGATAGGCAAATACAGGTCTTTCTGAGGAAGCTGTCATGGGCTTGCATCACCGTCGCTTCCTTCACCCTTCTCCTTCTCTTCCTCCAAACCCCTGAAACCTGTGTTCCTCCAGACGCACCCCCCAAGCCTCACCTCCGATTCCCCAAATCTTCCTGCGATTTCTCCCCTCGTGTCTACCTTCCTATCGACAAGAAGAACAAACGCCTCTGGTCCTCCAGAGAATGGCTAAAGAAGGTTGATTCCTATGTTAAATTCTTCAAATCCGTTCAAGATCTGGGTCTTCTCCAGAAGAATTCCAGAGCTCTCTGTGTTTCCGCCGGAGCTGGACACGAGGTCATGGCTCTGACCAATATGGGGGTGCTCGATGTTACCGGAGTCGAATTGATCGAATCGCCGCCACTGGTGAGTCGGGCTGATCCGCATAACTTGCCCTTCTTTAACGATTCGTTTGATTTCGCTTTCAGTGCCCATTTTGCCGAGGCATTGTTTCCCTCGCGATTTGCGTCGGAGATGGAAAGGACAGTTGAGGCCGGGGGAGTGTGTGTGCTTGTTGTGGAGGAATGTGGGGATGATGAGGTGAAGGAGATTGCTGGATTGTTTAGGAATTCAAGATTTATTAGCTCTAATAATGTTTCTCTGATTGGATTAAAATGGACAAGCATTATTATGAAAACAAGAAATTCTCAATGACTAGTGGTCAGATTTTTTGCTGTGTAAGTACTCTAGATTTCATTTGTTGGTTCCCTCTGTAAATTCTGTGATGCTTCAAATTGAATATAGCGCTCCTTCATTTGGTAATACTGTTGTTCCAGCAGTTAACATGCATTAGATTATTTGATCTCACATTTCAAAGCTGTACTAAAAGCGATTGTATATTGTATGTACTCTACGCTTGCCTACAACTAGATCTAGATGGCTTGTTATGTTAGATCGGGTTGTGTGTCTAATTTACTTTGTCAATTATTGGGACTTGTAAGATCTCAGCTTTTTCCCAATTGGATCTTGGGTGTCGTCGTGGCTGACTGCTGGAGATGTATTTGTGTTCCGGTGATCGTGAGCATGATGTGTTACGCACACACGTCCCTGTCAAAGCAAAAGAACTGAAATGTTTTAGCTTCATTGGTTGAATTTAAAAGAAGTCATTATGAATAAGTGCCATAACTAATTAACTATGCAGATTAGAGCCGCCGAGATGGGGAACTACAACTCGAAGGTGGTTCATAAGTCCCATAACTTATTTTCTCTTGATGAATATTGTAAATTCTTTAAATTGATCCCTGATGTTTGTTATGTTTGACCATGTGAATTTCCAAGGTTGATGTTTTCCATTATTCAAGATGATTTCTTATGTGTTGGTGAGTAGATAATGTTTAATGGCGCTTGTTCTTTCTATCGATTTATTTTCAACACAGCAATAATACCTGTGCCTTGTGGAATTAGAATAAGTTCAAGAAGAAAGCAGATATTGGTATTTGTTTTTCTGAAAAAATAAAGTAACAGTTGTTAAATTCGGACAAAATGGTGGTTAGCAAGTGGTGGAATCATCTTCCTTAAGCAGCCTAACTCCGCAGTTTTCACTTGAATGTGGATATTTCCATTACAGCCAATCTCCATTTCATCCCCGAGTCAAGCTTCCTTCTGGGGGAATAGAATCTCCTGTTTGACTGTTTCTTTAACTGAGGCATTCTTTTACTGTTTTTTTTTCCTTTTAACAAGGTAATGATTCGATTTATTTGCTCTCACTATTGTTTGTCATATAAACCCATAATGTTGGTCGTAGTTGATAGTCAGCACGTGGTTTGATATTTGATGTGTCAACTCTAAAGCATTGTCAAGTTTCCACTTTTCAACTTTTAGCCGAACGTCGTGCGGTTTTGAGCCCCACGGTTTTGAGAATTGAGATATCAGATTCAGACGGGCCATCCTGTTTTCCTCATGTACTCAGAAATGCTTAGACTTGCTCTTTCAAATTAGTGGTAATTTTAATTACTTTTGGCTGTCTTGGTTCTGGAAGGAAGTATGTTGGGTGAAAATAAAAACTTAGCCCTGAAAATTTTCACTCTCATTCTTAAAATTAGTAACCATGACTAGGGGTGAAAAGTTCTTGTAGAAATATGCTCTGGCAACATCCTTTGTGGGAGACTGGGAGCCAACGAAATTGAAGCTTAATGCTCAATCATGACTAAAATCTTTAGAGTTCGACTCTTATTCTTCAAGTCTCGTGACAGTTTTAAGACAAAAAACGATTAAAAAGTTTAAAACAAAACGAAACAAAAAGATTTTAAGAAAAATACTTGACGGAAAGCACAAGCTTGCCGTGTTGCAGAAAACTATAGACGAGTCTTCAACTAGATTTGGTATATTCGCCATATCCCTCTTTTTATGTTTTTTAAAAAAAGTACAGGAAAAAGGAGTATTGAAGAAAAAAATCAAAAGGAACCGGGGAGTAAGAAAAAGTTAAGAGGAACAGAGAGCTCCAATCTGGTTTTCATATTCACAATATACTGATAAAATAATCATCGCAATCGCACTTACAATGTAACTACAATCTTAATCTTTCTGTTTCACTTTTCTAGATGAAATGGAAAAGATTCAGAAATGAACATTCAGTAATTAGGATCCCTTTTCCTAGTGACTCGAATGTAGCAAAAAACAGCAGCAAAAATAGCAGTAACAAGACCGCCTATTATCACACCACCTCCCGCCACAGACTTGTCAGTGGAATGATGCTTCCCAAGCCTTCTATACTCAGGAGCTTCCGCTACTTCATACTCTGACGAAACCCTACTCCCAGAAAGTGGCTGAGCTGCTACTTCGTGATCGTTCTTCTCATGTGGCTGAACTCGTGTCTGGGTTTCAAGCTGCAATGGCTTCAGATCTGCTAAGGATTGAAGTACCAACATCTGAGCCAGCAGAAGAAAAACCAAACCAAGCTTGGCCATTCTGAACAAAAGGCAATATATCTGATGCAGCAAGTGAGGGTGTTCAGGGTTTTAGAGAAAGAGTCAGCGTTAAGAAAACAGAGGCTGATATTCTAATGAGCTTAGGCGGCAGGGGTCCAAGGAATTTATAGGTAGAAGGGGAATGGAGTGGGATCCTTTTTTAATTTTCGGTGGTTGAACGTGTGGCTCGAAACGCAAGTGTAGGTTCATAAGCTATTATTTAATTGTTGTGCGTGCATATGGATGGGTCCCATCCATAATAAGAGATGTATCTCACGGCAGAGGAGTGTAAGTTTGGTTTTAGGATTATTAAGGTTGCTGTCTGTCCCAGCCTTACAATTCAGTTCAAGCAGGTCTTTACAATTCAGCTTTGGGACAGCTCACTTGATATCGTCTGCATCAAAGAATTAAAGCCGAAACAGTAAACAACCAATGGAAGGTATCAGTTCATGTCAACGAGTTTTAAGTTTAACATTAGCAAAAAAAAATCTTTTTTGACACCTACACGTCTAAAGTGCGAGTTTGAGTATTCCGAGGCTTGATCTTATAGTGGGTATTTTGGGTTGGAATAAGAGATGCGATTATGAA